>NC_056748.1:338296639-338501801 GCF_019279795.1 Protopterus annectens | reverse complement strand
CTATATATATATATCTATATATATATTTCTATATATATATATATATATATATATGTGTGTGTGTGTGTGTGACATGGAGGGTGGTGAAGCAATCTCCCATATTGATGAGTACCAGATCCAGTATGTTTGAACCTCTGGTGGGTGTGCGCATTATCTGGTCAATGTTATTGTGTTAATAAAATCCAGGAATCCTTGTTACTTTAAGTATGAGTCAGTGTGTGTTCCCAGTCTTTAGAGGGGTAGTTAGTCTCCCATGAGTAGGGTAGTTGGTTTAATGGTGAATGTCTCCAGTAGGTCTAGCTTGAGCTTTAGATATTCTAGGAACATAGAGGGTGACCAATAGCTTGTTAGGATATGGTATGGGACTTTTTCTGTGGTGATTTCCAGACAAATAAATTCCAGGGTAACATATAGCAATAACCCACGCTTGGGTGTGGGTAATGCTGGATTTACCCACGGTTGGCATGGTTTGGTCACGAGGGCATGGCCTGAGTGGCCAAACATAGTCAACTGTGGGTAAATCCAGCATTACCCACACCCAGAAGTGGGTTATTGCTATTATACAATGACATTATTTAAGAAAAAAAAATAATTACTTTTCTTAAATAATGGCATTGTATAATGCCTCTTTGCTGCCCTTCCGCAGCTGTCTGGTATTCTGCGGCAGTTCTGATGTACTGCACATGTGTATGCCTACGCAGTACATCAGAGCTGTGGGCAATAGCAATGGAGAAAGCAAGATCTCCGTTGCTTTTTACTGTTTCGCTATGTTAAATTGGTTTAACATAGCGAGACAGCTTTAAAAAAAAGCAACAGAGAATCTCTGTTGCTTATTTTAAAGCTGTCTTGCTATGTTAAACCCATTTAACACAGCGATACAGTTTTGAAAAAAGCAACGGAGAAAGCAAGATCTCCGTTGCTTTTTACTCACTGTCTTGCTATGTTAAAGGAGTTTAACATAGCGAAACAGCTTTAAAAAAAGCAATGGAGATCTCCGTTGCTTTTTTTTAAACCTGTCTCGCTATGTTAAAATCCTTTAACATAGCGAGACAGTGTTTTTAAAAAGACTTATACTAATGGAAAAAGTCTGGGCGACTGGACCTTTTTCCATTAGTATATGTCGATTTACAACGTTCACGCTGACCAATCAGTGTGCACGTTTTGGAATATTAATGGGAGGTCATGGTATAATACTGTTTAACCAATGTAGCGTTATGATTGTAGCTAATAATACTGTTTAACCAATGTAGCACTATGATTGTAGCTAATAATACTGTTTAACCAATGTAGCGTTATGATTGTAGCTAATAATACTGTTTAACCTATGTAGCGTTATGATTGTAGCTAATAATATTGTTTATCCTATGTAGCGTTATGATTGTAGCTAATAATACTGTTTAACCAATGTAGCGTTATGATTGTAGCTAATAATGCTGTTTAACCAATGTAGCGTTATGATTGTAGCTAATAATACTGTTTAACCAATGTAGCGTTATGATTGTAGCTAATAATACTGTTTAACCAATGTAGCATTATGATTGTAGCTAATATAGATTGAGACTTTTCCACCTGTTGTCCCTGTCTGTGCAGCTGAAGTCTAAATGCATGAAAGGCACTGAAGCCTTGCGTTGTCTGAATACTTTCTGTGGACTTAAGCCATGTCTTGGTAATGGCCCAGATGTCTATATTCTCCAGAGTGAGGAGAGCATGTAGGGTGTGCAGTTTCTTGTTTAGGCTACTAGCATTGAGCAGTAACACCTTTAGGTTTCTTTTATGTTTTATTTGCTATGTCAGTAGATTTGCTAATTTAGCATTCCCTAAGTAAGGCTTTAAGGAGTGAATAAAGTTTTAATCAATACTTGGATGTCTATGGGAGACACGTACAGACCATCCTTTGCAAAGCAGCATGGTCTGTTAACCATGTCATGCCATACTGTTAAGTATTGAATCCCCCTGGAAAGACACCAGAAACTAAGCCAATTATTGAAGTCAGTCATAATTTGTTCATACTGTGGCATCATCTTTGGTGAAGGTAGAATGCTGCTCAGTGGAAGTCAAATATCTGCCTAATACATATATTCAGAGAGATCAACAATGTCTCTCTTCATACAGTCCAGGGAAGTATGTGTCAGGTCGTTAATGCTCACAAGAACTATGATAGAATCAGACTTCAGTGCATATGCATTCTGGTGGATCCTGGCTCCAGATATGCAATGAACTGTTATCCTCTCCTTGTTTAATCTGGTGGGTGGAGCATCTGTGTGTCATACAATGGACTTCCCTATGCCAAGATTCCTGGTTAATGTGCTGGCTTGTTTATTGGCTTTGGTCTTGGGCCTTTACTGGATGTAGGCATATGAGTGGTATTTGGTGCTGCCACATCAGGTGTTGCCAATTCTGGTGTTGTGCTTGTTCATAGTGAAGCAGATCGTGGTACAGGCTGTTCTTGTAGTTAGTGCCAGTGATGGAGTGTGCAGTCACTCTATGAATTGCAGAAGGGCTAGGTTAGACATAACATAGATTAAATCTTTTACATGCAACACTGCACCCAGGTTATGCTCTGCAGTGCATTTACTGGTCATGCTGTGCATCACACATCTACCTATAAGACAACAGTGAGGTTAGGGTACAGTAATCATCATATTTAGGGTTGGGGAGAGGCAAACTGACAGGAATAAGCAATGGACAAAGCAGAGACTTGGGTGGAAATTTACTAAGGATGTAGATGAAAAGGTGTGATATGGCTATGTGATGGGAGAGCTGGATATGCTGTCTAGGAAGGGGGCTGGTGCTTCCTGAAATGAGTAGATGTAAAACTCTACTGGATAAGTATTCTAAATGTATGCTACAAGGCATGGGTCCTGAAGGTACAGCTCCACTGTGTGTGTGTGTGTGTGTGTGTGTGTGTGTGTGTGTGTGTGTGTGTGTGTGTGTGATTACGCATGCTTAAGAGACAGAGAGAAAGAGATAAGTGTTGCTGGACCTCAGGTTAGGAGGATAAAGTCTGTAAATGTGTCCAGGCACTGGCACTTCCCATCTGAGGAATGGCATTGGCACCAACACCTGCTGTAAGGGATGACAGTAATCAATGAGATGATGAGTGCCTTTTCTTTTCCTGTGTCTTAATGCTGTGTGGTTAACATATTTACAAGCACCCACACTGTGCTTTACCAGGTACCCCACCAGTTGGTGATATGCAGGATGTACTTGATTGTGAAGAGGATCTGCCCTTACCTTATCACATGTTACATCCATTTGAATTCTGTAAGGCATTGCCGTAATGTACTAAGGAGCACTGTCACAGACCTTCCTTTGCCTCCCACCACCTGTCACCAGGTATATATTGAGCGACGTGCTTCCAACAACAGTAAAAAGAGCACTACTGTTTACCAAACATTCTCACCCCATGCCATGTCTATTTGTACCCTTATCAAAGCATGCGTGGGCTTATCTTTCTTTTTTTGAGTAATGTTTGTAATATCCAGTACTCTCCAGTTGCTTCACAGCAGATTTCCTAAGTATGATGAGTACTGTCATGGCTGCTTTTATCTCAGTGTTGAAGTTTGTCGCACACTAATTACACTAATGAGGTAATTTAAGGTAAATGTCACTGAATTATACATTTAATGCAGTGGGCACCAGCCCTGAATTGCACAATGAGGCCTGTGTCTGACCATGCACATACATAAATGACTGCAAAGCTCAATGTGCATACAAGGACAGGTCTGAGACCCCCTTCTGGTCTGCAAGTTTATTAATCAGCCTTGCATACCCTATGATTGTAGTAGTGAAACCATGGGCAAAGACATTGATTGAGGGGATACATGCATTTATACTAGCATGTCTGTTACTCCTGAAATGCCATCCTAGCATGACATTCATTAATGTGCAGTTATATGGTTGAGGGTATCACATGACATGCACTGATGGGCAGCAGAGCAGCAAGATGGAGCTGAATTCAATGTACGAAACTGAATCTGTTACCATTTTCTTCAAGATTTCAACCTGTGAAATGGCAATGGGTTTGGAGGATGATGAGCCTGGAATGGCTTCTGTATGTCATAGAATAGAGACAAAGATATTTCTGTACCTCCTCCATAGGGGCTAACATATACACCTGTATGGGTTACTCCTAGGTGGGTACAAAGTAGATGTCTGGCACTACTGTGCCATGGTAGTCAATGATGCTGTGAGAATCACCCATTCTAATAATCAATGTAGATATTGGTACTGAAATTGAAAAGCTGCCACCATGACCTTCTTTGCCTTTGGGAGGAGGAGGTTAGAAGAGGTACGCCAGCTTTGTATTGTAAGTAGACTTATAGGTGGTTACTGTTACTTGTAATTATTTAGGCACAAGCGTTCAGTCATATATAAAACATCTGAGTCATGGACATCTTTACTTTTCTGTTTTTCCACTTGTGGACAAATAGAGAAGAACCAGGTGATTTGCCAGTGACACCTGACAAGACTCTCCAGGTGTAGGGGTGTGTATATCACATGCTTCGATGTTATAGCCGAATATTTTTTAAATACCTGATTTATCATCTATTTTTGCATTACAACTACTTAGTTTAACCACCAAATACAGCTTTTATACGCCTTCTGTAACACATACTTTGTCAGTGCAGGCTGACCTGTTTTCTCATCCAGCCTCCCTACAAAGATTGTCATTGGTACATGGCAATGATGACTGTCCTCTCAGTGGATGTTCCAACAATATTCCAGGTATCACAGACTGCATCAGACCTTAGTATTTGCCTTTCATATGTTCATACCCTTACACCTGCTATAGATAAATTGTGCCTTGGTCTGCCTGCCAGTTATTGTCCTTACATTGTCCATTCAACCCTCTTCCACTAGAACCTGTTATATGTGGTATTCCATTGGTATCTATTGGACAGGCTGCCAGTTGATGTCACTGTCCTATTTCATGTTACATTACTGCATACATACTGGTTGATGTGGCTGTCCTATTTTGTGATACATTGGCCACAAGCATCTAGTGGCAGTAATGTTTGAGACATTCTATGACTGTGTTCCCATGGCATGCTCACCATGGTGCAATGTGGAGAACTGTCTGGTATACCATGTTTGCCACCTGGTGGCAGCTTGTTTGGGCAGACCACTTCTGACTCCTGAGTTTGTTTGAGACAGCTTCCTTGGCCCCTGTCATCATTCTTTGCTTGTTATGCATTGTTTATATGCTGTACAGACAGGAACACTGGTTATGTGGCATTTAAACTGTGTTATTGTAGTACATGTACTGCTGCAGTGTAGGGCCCTTTTTCTAGTATGTATATCTGCCATTGCATAATTAACTGTATTTTACTCCTCCATGGACTGTTCTGCCAAAAGTGTAGGACACATCAGTTGTAATTGATTTTGTTTTTGCACGTCTCTGTTTTTATCATTGTCCTTTTTCTATTTTATTTGTTGTTTTCTGTTTTGTTTCTCTTCATTTCTGAAGTATCTGCTGTGGCAGTGAATGTGGTATGACAAAATACACTAAACCAGCCATCTACCTTGCTTATCAGCTGCTTGATCCCCAGATGTCCCTATGCCAGCCTCTTCACAGGGTGACATAGCTCATCCAGTGAAAGGCAAACTAAGAGGATCCCTGGTGCCCTGTGATGGTCTCTCTGCAATGGAGGGTGTGGGCTCCTAATCAGAAATTACCATCTGTGGTCACAGTATGTGCCCCAGCAGGAGGTGGAGGATCTGGTGACACTTGTGGGAGACCAGCAACTTGACACTTTCACTGGTAGCCTGGAGTGCAATCTTTTGCAACTAACAGAGCTGCACAGCTGTCTGGTCCAACCAGCAGGCCATCAATGACTGGGAACAGCTATAAATGTAATCATGGAGGTGACTGTCCCTCTGATGGTTGTGGCACTTGCCAGCTTGGCAGTCAGCTGTCACCTGACCCTTTCCTTAAGTTGTTTTCTTTCCTTGTGTGCCACTTTTCTTCCTAGATTGAAGTCCAGTCTTTCCATCACCCGTTGTTCACCCTCTGTGTTTCATCTTTGTGCTCCTCTAAGTTTTGTAGCACATCCCATTGGTCTTTAAGTGTTAGTGTTAATCTACCTGTTGTGCTATTCCCAAACCCTTTTTCTGCCCACACCTTCTACTTCCCACCTTCTTCATCTGTACATAATGAAAAATTGTCCCCCTTGTTCCCCTTGATTCTCTGACCATCTCGCTTTTCTCTTCTAGTCATCCTTTTGAGTGCTCACCTGCCTGATCTTCCCCCTTTTCTGACTGTTTTATGTACCCACTTTTTTCCATTAGTAGTAACAAATACCAGGGACTTTGCTGTGTAGCCCTTAAAATGGATCTCTGCTGTACTTATAGTGGTATCTCTATGTACATATGAACACACCCATTATGAGACAGCATGGTACATGCATGCTACTGGGCTCATTAGTTCATATAACCACCATTGTGCAGTACTCGTCATTATGGGATCTGTGGGGGTTTCTCCAGGTAATTCCATAAGTACTTTGATTCTGCTGCTTAGTGTCACTCCTACTACATTGTTAATTGGCCCCAGGCCATGCTATGGTTCTCCACTGATGTTTCACAGCCACAAAAGTGATTTTTTTTCCTGAATTCAGCCCCTCATTTGTACAACATGTGGCAAAAAAATCATTTATCTTTAATAAAATTAATAAGATGTTAAGCATTATATACTAAAAATGCTCAAAATGGCCAACAAGGTTATATTGTGTATGGTTTGACTCTGTTATCGTAGAGGCAATATGCAATAAAATTTCAAGAAGACAATTCTTTTACACACAGCTTTTGACAGATGCATCTTATATCCAAAACATACATATATGTTCATAGCAAGTGCCTTTGAAAATCACAAAGACTATACTTACACGAAATCTATTGGAAATGTGCATCTTGCATAATCTGCATCTTGTTAGTTATCCTTTGCAACAATACATACCAGTTCTGAATATAAAATTAACATTTCATTTTATATGGACAGCCTTTAACAAAAAGGATATACATTTCATGGTTTTTAACAGAGTGAATAATTGCGCAGATATAGTTCTAACTGCCTTGCCCTATTAAACCCCACAAAAAGTAATGCTGGAAGACACAAAGTTGTATCACATGTAGCTTGAGCAATTTGTCCTGGTGAAAACATACACAAAGCATTAAAATGATCAGCATTTTAGAAAAGCTTTCAATACATGCATGCATACAAATATTTTAAGCACAGGCATTAATGCCCTTCTATCCTGCAAATATACCAAAACAGTTGTTGCTATAATAATTAGTGCACTTTTCATACCTATACAATCTTCTGCAGAGGTTATCTGATGATTCTCTAGTACTTTTTGATAACCCCAAACATTCCCAGAGGTAGTTGTCTCTTAATGCACTATACACCTGAATAAAATCTCCTCTTAAATATCTATAAGAGGCACTGTACAAGTTAAGATATTTTAATTGTTCATAATAACTTAAATTTTCACATCCATGGATGCCCTTGGTATATTTCCACTGTACTCTTTCCAGTTTACTCATGCTTGTTTTCTTATAAGGTTTCCATGTTGTTATTCCATACTCAAGTTTGGGTTTAATTAAGAAACAATGACTTCATCATTTCTGAGTTTCTAGACTTTATAAATCTTTTTATATACTCTCTAGTTCTATAACCATCATAGGTAGGTAGGTACTAGGCTATCGGCCCTAGGGTCTATACAAGCCAAGCCAAAAAGGTACCCTGGCTTTCGCCACTCAAGAAAATTATTTTCCTGTGCCCCTGTCAACCAGCGCCACAGAGGTGATCCCTGGGGTGAATTTCCCATCCAATCATCAAGATTTTTCTTGAAGAGTGCTAATGAGGAACTTTGAATGAGGAACTTTGATATAGATAAGTAGTTTGCTCCAGAGTATGGGAAGTCTCTAGGACAGGAATCTATCCTTCCAGCATGTTCTGTTTATTGTGGTGACAAGCTTTAGGTCCCTAGAGCATGTAGCTCAGAGGGATTGGGATTTCTTTAAGTGGAGCATGGCCAACAGCTCTGGGTTTGACATAGCTTTGTATGTTAGGCAGAGATTGCCTCTGAGTAGGCGATATGCGACGGAGTAAAGCTGGAGTTTTTTGAGACTGTCTACGTAGGGCATCTGTTTGAGGCTGGTAATCCTCTTTGTGAGGTATTTCTGCAGCCTTTCCAGTTGTTGTAGATGTCTTGTGAGGTACATACCAAAAGGGGCATTATACTCTATAATGGGTCTAATGAGTGATGAGTAGAGGGGAAAAATTATCTCTCTTTTTCTGGATGAGAAAACTTTTGTGATGAGGTGTGCCATGTAGAAGGATTTCCTGACTACTTTGGCAATGTGATTATCAAAGGAGAGACTACTGTCCACCTGTGTCCCAAGGTCTCATCACACTTTTTGTGTTAAGTAGACTACCACCTATGTGGTAGCTCATGGGTGCAGAGTTTTTACCAAAGGGGATGACAATGCACTTTTTGGCATTGAGCTTGAGGCCATGGCTTCGACACCAGTCATCTGTCTCAGTGAGGCCCTTTTGTAGGATGTCCACATTGTTAGGAGTTTCAATTCTGGCTCCTAGTTTGCAGTTATCTGCGAACTTCATTAGCCAAAGACCTTCTGTGTTAGCCTGTACTTCAAAAAAGTAGATAACCAAACAGCTGAGGACCCAGGACTGAACCCTGTGGTACTCCACTTATCACTGGTCTGAAGTCAGATTTAGAGTCTGCTACTTTCACAGTGTGAGTTCTGTCAGTGAGCCAGTTGGCAACTCATCTTGTGACATAGGAATTTATACCTAGTTTAGTGAGTTTATCTATAATTCCAGAGTGGGGAATGGTGTCAAAAGCCTTGGCGAGATCTAGATAGGCTGTGTGAACCACCTTACCCTCATCTATGGCTTTGGTGACTGCTTCACAGAAGTCATTCAGGTTTAGGAGACATGATCTGCCTTTTACAAACCCAAACTGGGTGGATTCCAGAGTTTGGAGATTACCAATGTCTTTATTTATAAGTCCTATGAGGATACATTCCACGGCCTTGCAGACCAGGCTTATTAGGCTAATGGGGTGGTAGTTCCCGGGGTCCGTGGTGGCTCCCCCTTTGTGGAGTGGGATAACCATCGCTGTGCGCCATTCAGTGGGCACATAGCCTGAGGTGAGGCTATGATTGAACATGGTGCTTAGGTGGGGTACCAGTTCATGCTGTAGTTCATGTAGAACGCAGCCTGGGATGTTGTCAGGTCCCATGGATGCTGTGTTCTTGGCTTTGGAGAGTGTGTTCTTTTTTTCCACTGCAGCCATGATTACAGGAACTTTGCATTCTTCCAGTATAGAGATGGGCCCTTTAGGGGGTGAGGGGGGGGAGTTAGCACTGAACCTATTTGCCAGGATGTTGGCAATATCAGTTGGCTCTGCATATTTAGTGCCATTGTGCTGTAACTCAGAGCAGATCTGAGTGTTGCCATTGAGATTCTTGACATAGCTATAGAATGCTTTGTGGTTGTCTTTAGAATCAGTGGTGATTTTGTTTTCATAAGTAACTTTGGAGGATTTTATGAGGGATCTCAACTTCTTACTGATGCTGACCAGGGAGTTCCTCCAATTATAGGATTTTACTCTTTTTTGCAACAGTTCCTTTCTTCTGTTGTAGAGTTTGTTTATGGCAGGGGACCACCAGATTGGCTTCTTTTTTTTGGAGGATAGCACCTTGGTTCTGTTGGGGATAGCACGATCCATGCACTCATGTAAGTACGTATAAAGTGCATTTGTGTAGGATTCAGCAGTCGTACCTCTATTGTCCATCTGCATGGGTGTTGTGAAGTTTGCCACTACTGTCTTAAGAAGCATGAAGTTGGTTTTGGAGAAATTTGTTATGGTGGCTCCCCTAAGGGGGGGGGATGTGGATGTCTAGGCTGATTAGCTTGTGGTCGGATCTGACCAATGAGGAATTGACCTCTGGTGTGGAACACCGGTCGCCCATGTTGGTAATGACCAGGTCTAGGATATTGCTGCCCCTGGTGGGGGTGTGGATAAGTTGATCCAAGGCATTGGAATTTATGAATTCCAGAAAACATTGAGCAAAAGAGTTGGTACATGAGTAGTTTTCTCAGTTAATAGTGGGGTAGTTGAAATCACCCATTATTAGGGTTTTGGGTTGTACCCTAATATTTTCCAGTGTATCAAGAAATGAGGAGTGGGAATCCTGGGCCATGGTGGGGGATCTGTAGCAAGTTACAATTTGGATTGCGGTCCTGCCCAGATTTAGTTGCACTTGGATAATCTTGGATGCATTATGCTGAGCAACTAGCCTGGAGGTGTGTATATCCTTAATAAATATGGACACGCCTCCACCTTTAGTGTTTCGGTCCAGATTAAGTGGCCGAAAGGTGTGGTATTAATTATAGCCTGGTAATGTAGGGGTGCTCTCTGGAGCCTTGAACCAGGTCTCTGAAACTGTAGATTCATTTAAGAACCTGGGTATATATGGTTAGATCCAGCGTTGAGTTCTTCTAATCATATCAACTAATTGAGGGTAATGCTACTCAGTGCTATAAGTCTAAACCTCAAAATGCATTCACTCGAGGCACTCCTTAAAATGGAGAAAATCAACATTTGTGCAATGACATTCACTATGTGTTGTATTAAATATTCCCTTTTTAATTGATAAAAATTTCATATGCTTAGTTTTTGATGTATTTATCAGCATGTTATTCGCCTGTTCCAAAATGGTCAATTTAGTTAAGTTCTTTTGCAGGCATGCCCTTTCTGTAACACACGGAATCAATTTACCCAATTTCAGGTCATCTGCATACAGACTGTAGAACACTTCAGGTGAAAAAGATAGGTCTGAAAGATACAATCTAAACAAGTAAGGGCCTAGGGCAGAGCCCCGAAGGACATTCTGACTGCATCCAAGATTTTCAATTGTCCAATTACTGAATGATACTTGCCATGCCTTATTTGTAAGCTATGCAGCTGTACATGAATACCTAGTTGTTCTAATTTATCGACCAGTATTTTGTGTATGATCCTATCAAATGCTGAAGTCAAATCTATACAAATTACATCATGGCACAATTTTTCATTTATATCTGTTGTTATATTGCTATAAAACATCATATTACAGGTGGTAATAGATCTGTTTTCAACGTATGCATGCTGATATGTGGTTTCAAATCCCAGACTTTTCATTTCTAAGAATAACTTATCCAATATTACCGTCTACATTATTTTTCCACACCATGAAAGTTAGACTTAAGGGTCTATATGACTCTGGATTTGTCCTACTACCTTTTCCCTTAAAGACAGGTTTAATGAGCACTTTTCCAATCTTAAGGAATGTCCCCATATTTATACGACCTAGTAAATGATAAATATAATGGTACTGTAAGCTCTTGCTGAAGTTTCTCGGGTCTTTATTACTAATTCCATCTCCTCCCTGTGTTTTGTTTGAATCCAGTTTGCATAGTTCTTTTTTCAATATAATCTAATTTGATTTCAGTATCTGAGCTTTCATGGATGTCACTAGTACAATGTATCACTACTTTTGTGGAGCCAAACTGTTTTGCATAAGATTTTGTGAATATATCTATAATCTGTTATGTCTGGAATAAATTTTAGAATCTGCAGGCAGTTTATCAATATGTATGTCTTTATTCCTTCCACATCTTGTGTATCTATAAAATGGTTTCCTATTATGCTTAATATGTTTATATCATTTTTCTTGATCTTGTCTCACACTATGCTTAACCTGTTTGTCCAGCTTGTTTATTTCAGTTTTCAAAGTTGTAGTTCCACCTCTCTTCCATTTTTTATATTTTTTTGTCTCTTACCATAATCAGGTATCTTGTTCTTATGTAAATATATCTCCAGATGTTGTATGCCTAGATCCTGATGTTAAACATTTTTTGATTTTTGTTCACTTAAACAATTTCTCTTTGAAAACATTCCGCATTCCTTCACTGAGCCCATAACTCCAATTAGTTTTACATAGTGACTATTTTGCTTCCGTATAATCTGTAATTAACCTTCTGTGCAATGGTTTTGATTTCAGTTTGGCAGAATTATCTAGCAAAAAATTAACCTTCATAAGCCGATAATTACTGCACATCAACAGTGGCCAATGAGCTTTATGGCCTCTGTAGCAACATCTGTGAGCAGATCCACAAAAATCCAACATTTTCTCTTGCATATTAAAATCAGTGCTTATGATAATAGTATGCTACAAATATTTACAAAGACTTGGCTTTTTTTCTAAAAGAAAAAAAATTTCCAAAAGAAAACGCATTGCTTTTCAAAAATACCTAGTTAATACTATTACATGTTTTTTTCAGTAAAACACGTTATAAAAGGGTGAAAACAAAATAATGGCATAATTTGCAAACAGAATGCAAAAAAAACTTTGCAAAACTACTGAAATCTGTCTAATGATCACAATTATTGTTTTATGCTTTTATTTTTTTTTATTAAACTGAATATGTGCATCTTGTGTCAAGAACTAAAAACAAAGTTGCCTGATCTAATGCTTACCAAAATATGATGTTCAGTAAATCAAAAACACCAAAGTGGAAGAAAAGAATGATGAAAGAAGAAAGGTAAGGGGAAAGAAGAAAGGTAAGGGAAAAGAAGAGGAGTGAAAGAATGGGGGGGGGGGGCAATGTTAAATGGTAGGAGGAAGAGGGCATGGTTGTGCGGCTATGAAATCACTGCTTGAGCTGCAGACTGGCTTACAGATGACATAAGAAAGAAAAATGAAACATGACTCATTAAAGGCTTAAGATAAAATCTTCATTGAGAGCTGAGGCACAACTGCCATAAACCTTCCCTTTATAAAAAAGCTATTGATGACATTACTATTTTAGCTGGCACAATCTCAATACCAGTACATATAAAAGTGTTTCCGGAACCTTTATCAAGATATATAAAGAAGCAGCAGGACTTTTGAGGGACTGATGGATTGCTACTAGATGTTCCAATCCAGAATTCCTAACTTAAACTTCCTTTTTGTAATATCCTGTACAGTACAACTGCAGACTGTGGCATATTTTAGAAACATAGTATCATAAGTTATAAAGGGTTTCTTAAGTAAAGAAGAGTTACATGTGGTAATGTAAATAATATTTGCAAGCTTATATAGGGTTTCATAAGTAAAGGAGAGTTACATGTGGTACTGTAAATAATCACAAAACATGAAGATGCCAAACAAGAACAAAATAATGAGCCACTCCACAGTAAAACAAATGTATCTATTCAGACCAAATTCAATAAAACCAATTCTGGACTTATTGAAGAAAATAAAACAAATCATAAGCACTTTCATCCTGACCACTTCAGAACATCAGATAATGAATTAATTTACACAAACCATTTATATAGTTCAGAGGAAACTGGGTAAAACAACCATTAAAAGTTAATAAGTTATTTAAAATGCCATACCCCCTTAAAGAAAAATCATGTATAAACCATGCTTTATATATGAAAACTGGTTAAAATGCATAAATAAATGTGGAAAATTCAAATTGTATTCTAAAAACATAATAAATATATAATTTAATAGTACAGAAGAAATATAAAGAGAAGTGTTTCTTTTTAAAAAAAATATTATATTTTAATGCTTCACATTGTTTGTTTTACCCAGTTTCCTCTGTACTATATAAACGGTTTGTGTAAATTAATTCATTATCTGATGAAGTTCTGAAGTGGTCAGGATCTTGTATTTTTTTTATTGTCTTCAATAAAGTCCAGAATTGGATTTATTGAATTTGGCCTGAATAGGTGCATTTTTTATTGTGGAGTGACTCATCCTTTTGTTCCTGTTTGGCAGCTTATTCTTTTGCAACAGTTTTTCTTTTGTCTTTGTACTGTAAATAATATTTCCAAGGTTATAAAGGGTTTTGTAAGTAAAAGAGAGTCATGGTATTGTAAATAATATTTGCAAGGTTATAAAGGGTTTTTTATATGTAAAGGAGAGTTGTGGTACTGTAAATATTTGCAAGGTTATAAAGGGTTTTATAAGTAAAGGAGAGTCATGTGGTACTGTAAATAATATTTGCAAGGTTATAAAGGGTTTTATAAGTAAAGGAGAGTCATGGTACTGTAAATAATAATTGCTACAGGAACATGTAAAGGGTGCCATCAGTGTAAATTATGTGCATCTTGCAAACAAATCTCTTGGAGCTTTCAAAACTGAACAGAAGACATCTACTAGACTTTGTCTTTCATTTGCTGACATCTCAAAAACTGGATACCCTACTGGTGAATGAAGTTTGATTTCTCAAGAGTCAATTGCAAAAGCCTCAAGATGCACAAAATCAGAGTACCTACATAGAATATCATTGTTGGCAAGATGCTCTGAAAGTGATGGCTTTTTGGAATAATTTCTCCCTTCTAATTGGTGCAAATGTGGAGTTGGACATGCTGCCTACAGGGGTGGAGGGGTTCAGGGGGCTTGTTGCCTCTGCTAAAATCACTTAAAATGTTCTTTTTTAGCAGATTTTTTTCAGGGATTCGGATCATAGTGAACACTTCAAAAATAACTCAAAATTTGTTTGGCTATATACTCAGTAGCAAAGCATATGCAAACCTACTATTTATAGACAATTGAGCAACACTCAGAATGTTACCAGTGGATGATCACCAGGCTGGGTTGATAGATTTCTGGAATGTTGATTAAACATTGAGTGTTATGTTAGAGAAAAAGGGGGAAGGTGAGTTTTATATTTTTTTAGTTCAACTTTTCTGCAAGTTTCACTAGTTTGGAGGTTTATGAAATTTCAAAATAGCACTCAGATGGAAGATGTTTGTGGAATAAATAGTACTTTAACGCTTCACACAGCAAAACACATAAAGCAGTAGATAAGTGCTTTTGTTTGCATACATCCAGACTTTCTCAAATCTGAAAGTGCTTTTCAACACAGCATTTAAATAACCCATTCAATTAAATCAGTAAATACATTTAAAGGAACCCAGTCCCTTTTTAATAATTCATAAAATGTGTGTAATAAATAAAATAAACACTTATAATTCTTTTCACAATTTACCAGCCTTTTAAATGAAAATAAGGACAAATGGTCATTAAGGCCAGGAGGGTGGCAAACATTTAATATAAACTGCCATTTGAGCTCACTTTTCTCTGTTAAGTTGGCCAAATCCCCCCCTGATGTTTTTCACAACCATTTCCAAAATGCCAAATTTGAAGCCAGAAAATGAAGTGCAAATGAAAGAATGTTTGTATAGGGCATTGTTCATACACGAACATATTCTGAGTGCTATTTTGGACTTTGCCTTCAAGTGGTTTATGTTTTCTGTTTTTTTATTTTGACCACTTGTTCACCCACAGTATTGTTTCAGGTTTATGAAATTGCCAGCACATTGGGAGGAGGGGGTGGGAAGTTTCTATAACTGCAAAAAAGTTTGTTTGTGTGAAAAACTGAAAGGCTGCCAGCCCACCTAGATAGACTTTTGTAGCTAATTCTATGTCACAGTAAATATTAATAAAATCCACAGGCTGTTTCACAAATGTAAAGAAAACTGTGTTAAATGTTGAACTTAAGCATTTTAAGACTAAACGCAAAGCTCGGAGACAGAATGTCTGGACTAAGGAATTCCTTCTATTATTTTGAGACCAGAGTTAATTGCTAGATTTCACATGTATAATGTCTTTTATTGCTGTGGTTTCCTGGCCAGGTGCAAGATCAAGGAACCATTGAAACTCTGAGTTTTTGTTAGCCTGGGAAATTAAATCAGAAGTATCAAGAATAATATAATCTAAAATATGTCAGCAGTGATGTATTATCAATTTAAGACTTTCTCAGAGAGAGAGAGAGAGAGAGAGAGAGAGAATTAGAGAATTTTGGATTTTGCCTGAAGAACATCCACTCACCACTATATACTGCCTTTGCTCTGTATGTAAGTAGGCTCTTAGACTAAACTTACTATTTTTTATTTCTAAAAGAAACACTAAAGTCTTACTGTTTTCTATATTTATCAGACTATCCAACACTATTGTTTTAAAGTATTTTCTTGTAATTTCTGAACTCTTGACTAGCACTCTGTTTTATTGAGAAAATGTGTCTTGTGTTTTTATTATTTATTATTAAATATTTTTAAACCTTTCAACTGTGGCTGTTTTGTGTAGAGATAATTTAAGATCTAGAGTACATTGCATGTATATAGTGATACTGTACTATGCCACTCCAATAAGCCTTAAACGTTCTGGTCACACTTACTATTTGGATAATAATAATGCACAGTAAAATTGTGCACCCTTTGGGAAGGGCCTTAGAGTAGCTGATAAGTAGGGGCCTAGGTGGCAGTGATTTCTACCTTATAGTCTGGAGAGAAGGGGGCATAGTTGGAGAACCTGTGCCAGCCTAACCCAGGAGTGTCTGTGTGTATATAACTCATATCTCAGTGTGTGTGTGTGTGTGTGTGTGTGTGTGTGTGTGTGTGTGTGTGTGTGTGTGTATCAGCTACTTAGGCAGGGACACAAATCACTGGTTGGACAGAGAGAGTGCTAGTAGGACTTGGCTTGGGACCTTGGCTAAGGACCTCACTGTATAGCTGTGCCAGTTTGGAGTCTTATTGGGGATCTGGAGAAAAAGGGAGAAACCAGCCCCAGACTGACTGTGATCTCTGTGTGCTCTTAAGGGAAATTGTACTTTAGTGTGTGTGTACTTGTTATCCTTCCCAGTGTGCATGCCCCTAACTGGTGCTAGTGGTGAGGATTGAGGCTTCTTGATTACTGGGCCAGTGCATGGGCGTCACAGTTTGTTTTGCAAGAGTCACTGTTTTGAGTTGCAACCTCCCAAGCTTTTAGACATGTTAGGTTCACTTAATCAAGTGTTGATTAAATGAGATATGATTATCCACAGTAAATCTAAAGCAGAAAAATCCTAGTGCAATTGCTGTGAGCCTCCTGTGGGTATGGCTCATTGTATGATTTGGGCTGAGAGTAATTATCAATAAATTAGGTAAAAATGCACAGCCCATTCTGTTGTTAATTAAAAAAAAGAAACAAGCAAACATAAAAACTGCCTGTAGAAATCAAAGGAACCTAATCAAAAGAGGAAATCTCTCAAATGTGAATAAGACTTTCACAAGTAAAACAGACTAGCTGTATAATGAATGAATTTCAGAGTGTGGACATATATATTACAACAAACTGTGAGTGCTAGCAAGCCACATTTAAGACACTTCTACAATGTTTAAATTTGTTTTCTCGTGATAAAAAGGGATGGAAATAGGTGCATAGGACACTACATATGCTCCCTCACATGCTGTAGCATGACATCGAGGAAATGGTGGAGTATCCCTTATTCGGAAGGATGAGATAAGCCCAGCTAGTCCCACCTGGTTACTGGAAGGTCCTTGTAGATATTATACTCAAAGCAATACATACCCTAGAATCCACAGGAATTCCATATATCCCACAGTCCTGCATAGGAGGACAACACCTCACCACCACCTCCAACATGGTGACTCTATTCATACAGTAGTGGTACACAATTCTGATGTTGTGGAGGGCATGGAATGTGCAGGTTTATCACTGTAGCAGCTACCTAATACGTGTACTTGTAATTGTTTTCCTATGACTGCAGGATTTTACTGCATATATTAAGCCAGGAGCTAGTGCCTCTTGTCAGCGTATATATACATCTCTGAATTGCTCCACCATGTTGTTTACCCTCATTTGTATCCATCAGTACCCTCATTTAATAGTTTTCTTCATTACCACCTCATTATGTTAACATACTATGTAAGCCATGGAATTTTTCAGTTTTTTCCACTTATGCCAAGTGTGTCTCTAAATCACCCCACTCTGCACATGGTTGCTTCTTGCACAATGTACAAAGTGTTTCTGAATCCCAGAATGAGATGCTTTAAGTTAAAGGTATTTTTATTAGTACACTTTGACTAGCATCTTTGTTGCTGTTTCTTGCACTGCTGTAAATTATGTATCCATATATTATTTAAGGTAATTTTCTGCACTGAAGAAATAGCTGCTGCTTCCTCACTTAAGCTTCTATATTATCCTGGAAAAAATGACAAGATATTTATTAAAAGGCTAAATTGTTTTCTTAAAAGTTTTCTGCTAAATTGAATAATGGTAACCTCTATCCAAAAATCTACCTGCCAGTGTTTTCATTTCCTTTAACAGATGATGTTGATATAAACACAACCTTATTCCTTAGAAAATTAATTTAGAATGATGTTACATGAATAACATTGCCAGCAAAGAGTTTCTCTGTACTTTTTTTTGTTTGCAACAAAATTGTCGATTACATATGGAATGTTTTATTCCAAAGGCCCCATTACTACTGAGCTAAGATGAAAGCTGCTGTAAATCTGGTTCACTGCCTTGACATTCAAAACTACTGTGATGCTGCTTGCAAACTTGCAACAATGAAGCAGATGCTCATAGTTTAATGTTGTTGTTTCTTTCGGCTTTTTCCCGATTAGGGGTCGCGGGGTCGCCACAGCGGAACTCCGGTCGTCTAATGATTGACACAAACAAACAAATATATATATATATATATATATATATATATATATATATATATATATATATAAATAAATATTTAAAAACATAACCAGCAAATGTCTCAGCAGTTGTTTTTGGAAGCCACATTTATATTGTTCACACATACATCTGTGTACACATTTGGGCACTTAGCATTTAGAATAACAATTGCTACTGGACTGACAGTCTCTAATAAGGAACAAACAAAGTGTTAAACTATGTGACAAAAAGAAGGAAGCTGTCTATTACTACAAGGCTGATTATACTGTGGACATAAGAACAAGTTGATAAATAATGCCTAGGTTTTTTTCACTGAGCTAGCAAACAATGACATGGTCACTGTTGGATCCAAGTGTTCAGGTGAATGACATCTGGAGTAACTCCTGCATCTCTGTAAATCGGCAGGTTATACAGTTCAAATGAGAACATGAAGCAGGAGGCCAGAGCATACAGGCACAAAATATAAAATAATAATGCCAAATAGCTGATCATACTGGGCAGACACGCACCAAGTTTTAAACAATAGACACGTGCTGCTACTGTTCACTGACCTGGCAAATAATGTCCACTTACTGGTGTGTGTGGAGGAAAGGATTGTTTTAGGACCTTGAGCACTGCCCAAGGGTGTTTCCCATGTTCAGGAAACTCAGAGGGCATATTCAGCCTTCTTAACAATAGAGCATCACTTTACATTAACTTTACACAAATGTTAGATAAATAAATGCTTAAAGCATGCATAATATTAGTTTTCGAACAAGCTATCAATTATGGATGTAAAATACTTTCATAGAAATAATCTAATACCAAAACAAAAAAAGGTTTTTGAAAATTCATTTCAGATACATACCCCTTTTAGAAATATCTTAAAATGAATCCAAAATATTGTAATTTTGCTGTAATGCTGCCCTAAATCCTAGCTAAGTTTACATTTTTGCATAATCATTATCGACATAAAGCAGGAATCTTTTATAAAGCAAATTATAGTCCATAATTCTGTTTTCAAGTTTATAATAGGCTGGTATTACCGATGAATTGCCACTAGTGACCTCAGGCAATGCTTTCTTTGAAATGTGTTTTCTGAGCAAGTCCCAGTACAGAAAACCATGTCATTACACGCAGTTATTGTATCACTGGTCATCTTTATTGCTGATACTAAACAGAGTACATAATGAAGTAAAAATTGTTCCTATTTTGTAAGTCATTTTCCAAGTGCATCAGAGTTAGATAATTACATAAAATGAGTAGATAGATGACTTAATCAGAAAAAAAAATAAGGCATATTATGTTTCCCAAATAGAAAATATGGTGGTTTAAATTATGACACATAATGAGGCATAAAAATTATTTGCCAAAGGCTGCATATCTTCAGAGACAGTCAAGTCTTGTGAGTACACATGAAATGGTGCAATTCAAATGCTCTCCGGTATTTCAAACAGATGAGACAGATAAAGTCAGCAGCAGCATAGATTTAGTTTTCATGTATATTACTTGAATGGTATGAAATGGGGGTGGGGGTCTTAACATGTAATATGACATGGAAATTAATTTTTTCTGAAGCTAATAAAAAGCTGCCACCAGGTCTCCTAAACAATGCAGGTTTACAAATCCTAATGATCTGCTGGGTAACAATTTTCTGGTTTTTATAATTATGTTTCTCTGGACTTTAATGAGGGTCATGTAGTAAGAATGTAGGACTAGGCTCAGAAGCAAATAAAATGAATGAGCCCCCCCCTCTCTCTGACTCCTTGAGTTTTTTTATTTAATAACTTGGAACTGTAGTTGCCTTTTTTAAATGTATTCATTCTCAATAATTCTCTAGTAAGATAAATGTGCTGTTCATAATGGGCCTCTCAAACCCATTAAAGTATTATCTGACCAGGGAGTACCTATAAACTGAATATGTAGAGGTGTATGGAAACACTCCATATAATCCGCTGTTTGTAATATCATGCATGTTTACTGCTGGCAGATGTGATCAATAACTTATTTGATCACTTCTGCCAGCATTACTTTGTGGGACGTTGCCAGAAAATGAAGAGTATGAATTTGCCTTTTCCCCATTATTGTGCAGGGAGCATGAGTCTTCTTCTTTTTTTTTTTGGTTCAGTTCTTTTGGATCAATGTTTTTCCTGTCAATATTTTTTTATCTATCTGTCGATGTACACACAAACACACCAGTCTAATGCATAATGCTACATAATCATAAATAGTTTCAGTGGATCTTACAAAAAACAGTTATAAGACTATTGATAAAACTTCTATAAAAGCCTAAGGTATTTTTCAGAATACTGCAAAAGTGAACTAAGCAAAAACTACAACAACCAGTGAACTTACCTCGAATGCTATACCCATGCTGGAAGTTGTTGTTTGGGTATTTAAATATATGCACTGCAGCCTACATATGGGTTGCAGAGGGATGAAGCCCTGCCTGTGACATGCAGGGCAGGATGGGAACAAGCAGCTTGTGTCAGTGCACTGGTTCTAGGGAGATGGGGTAGTAGCTTTTCCACTGGCTGAGTCTTTCCATGTAAGCTGAGGCCCTCACATCACAAAGACTATACGACAGGGTACTTGGTACTCCTGAGCTCATGAAGATAGCCCTTTAAGCATGTACTTTGCAACATCTTAAGTGCTGGGTGCAGGTGTAGGAGGCTCTGTGATGATGCAAGCACTCATGGTAGCCACCAAGTAGAGGAGGGATAGAGATGTAACTAGAAAAAAGCCATGATGGCTGCCTGAATAGCAACTTCTACAATTAACTGTTACCTCAAAGAGAACAGATGGGTCAGGAGATGATCTCACACTGTGATGAATGACTGTGCCAGCAGACTGTGTGGAGGGTTGATAGTATGCAGACAGCAGAGACAACCCAGGAATATGTTTACTGCAAGAAGAACTGGTAAAAGGTGTATTTTTGTTTTGTTTTGAATGTCTTTTCACTTGTCTTCCTCTGTTCATCCAATCTATAGATTTGGCAGCTACCTCCTTTGAAGCCATCATGCAGTGGTCATGCACCCTCCGACCTTATGCCATTGGGCTGGCTAACATAAAGTAATTTATTATTAGGTTGGTGTACTCCATTCAAAGTGATTTTGCTTGGTGGAGTCCTGAAATTATATCAGAAGTGGTATCATTTTAAATTTGTTGCCATTCTGCAGGGGTGCATGTTATTAATGAATGGAATGTCCTGGTGCACTATGAATGAAGGGCACATATTTGTTACTGCATGGATTTAGATGAATAATGTTAGCCTTATGACAGAAACATCAGATGACCACTATATCTTCACTATTTTTAGTTCCTGTGCCTTATGTGCACGTCTCCTGGCATAATGGAGTTTACAGGTGCTAAATTGTCAGACCTCCATCCCTCCCATGCTGATAAGAACGTATATTTACTCAGTTACTCAAGCCAATTGTCCTGCTTACAGTTTGGGAACTGAATTCTTTTCTTGAATGCTGAACTCCAGCACTTTAGATGGAAATTTAATCCCAATCCTTACAAACCTGACTCAGACTTTATAACTTTAACCTTCTTTGTCTCACAAATAGAACATTTGTTTTCAGCTCCAAGAAGTATTACGCAGAACACATTATATTTTGCTGAATTTGTACAAGTAAAGCTTTAATTATACCAATTTCAGTACCTTATTATTCAAGCAACAAACGTTTTTTTTCTTTTTTTAGGAAATATAAAACACAACAAGGATGATTTTCATTCAAAAAATGTAGAATTCAGTAACTTGGAGGGCATATTAATTTTTATTATTGTTACTAAAATGTAATCCAGATTAGGGTGTTTTTATAAAAGTATATATTTTAACCTTTTTGGTCAGAATTATTCCAGTGTATTCTACATTTTTCCCATTTTTACTTCCTATATTATGTCCTATTTATTACAAGAAACACCTATTTTTATGCAATATTGACCACACAAAAATGTATGTTAAAGGATCATGGTTGCACACACGCATGCATCACAACCATATGCACCTAAGGCTGCCTCACCTCTTTGCGCACACACAATCGTACACTGTCGCCATTTCTCTCTATGCAATGCCACTCTCCTGACTTCTTTGACACTCATGTTTTCCTGTTGCATGTCTTCTCTCACACAATACATCCACCTCTTTGCTGGATGCCCTAATTTCCTCTTGTCTCCTTTTTGTGTGTTCCAAATCTTCTTCACTAGACTGTCTTCTGCTTTTCTGCACGTGCCCAAACCCTCCTAATCTGTTCTTTTTGACTTTTACTGCAACTGGAGCTACTTTGGCTTCTGCTTTTATGTCATTTCCTCATCTGTCCTACAGTGCGCATCCTACCACCTGTCTCAGACACTTCATCTCAATCACCGTTACCCTCTTCAATGGCTCTGCCTTTACTGCCCAGGTTTCTGTACCATGCATTAATACTAGCCACACCACTGTTTTGTACACCTTGCTTTTCAGCTTCTTTGCAGTTCTTCTGACATACATTAGCCCCCTCTGATTCTAGCTTTGACCTCCTCATTCAGACTTCCCGTTTCCTCAACCACTCCTCTCAGATACTTAAAGCTCTTGATCTGTTGCACTATTTTCCCTTCTCTCTCAGTTCTCAGCTTCTTCTGATTACCTTCATTTGCTGTCATTATAACTGCATTATCTCTTTTCATAGTCATCCCATGTGCCTTCAGGTTTGCATTCCATCCCCCTATCCTCTGCTGAAGTTCTTGATCAGAGTTTGCCTGTAATACAACTTTATTTGCATACAGCAACTTTGCTGAACTGTCCCTGGCGACAAGTTTGCTAATGTAGTTCAGTACCAGTATGAACAGTAGTGGGCTCAAAGCTGAACCCTAACCCACATCCACTCCCACTGGGAAGCCTGCTGTGAGACTGAATACTGTTTATACTTGAGCAATTAGGAACTTGTACATAGCCTGCGCTAATTATACCAATGTTTCTGGGACTTGGAACCACCACAGGAATGCCCAAATCAGCTTTCTTGGGACCTTGTTGTATGCTTTCTCCAAGTCTAGGAATGCCCACTTGCAATCTTTTCTCATCTCAAGTATCTGACTGCAAACATTGGGTCAGTTGGCTTCATCCTGATCTGAATCCAAACTGCTCCTCTCTCGTGTTACTTTCTTCTGCTCTGTGTATCTGTTTATGACTCAAACTCTCAAGAACTTTCATGCAGTGTGATAGGAGTTTGATACTTCTATACTGTCCACAGTTGTGAATGTCCCCATTGTCCTTGAACACTGGCACTAGTATACGTATTGTTCTGTCATCCGAGATATACCTTTCTCTCCATACTGCTATGAGTAACCCTCAGTAGCCATTTCTCTCCTACCTCACCCAACATTTATCATATCTGCTGGAACCTCACCTGAGCCTGCTGCTTTCCCTGATTTTATTTTCCTTAGTGCTCTTCTTACTTCTTCTAGGCTGCTCTCCTCATCTTCTGTCATCATAGGCTGTGTCTGAGGCAATACCACTTTTGTGGGGTTTTCTTCATTCAGAAGGTGCTAAAAGTACTCCTTTCATCTGCCTTTGATGTCCTGTGATGGTGAGCATGCTGTTACTGGCATCCCTTATGAAGCATGCCTGGTTATCATCTTTATCTTGCAATTTCATATAATGTCTTTTCATCTACTGCGTCACTTTTCAGAATCTTGTAGAGGGCTCTGATGCCTTGTTCTCTGCTATTGCAATTCCTCTCTTAGCCTCTTTGTTAGCCAACTAGTAGTCCTTCCTAGCCTGGTCTGTCTTTTCTATCTCCCACCTTTTTCTGCATTCACTCTTTCTTTTGATGTCTTTCTGGACTTATGCATTCCACCAGCAGCTTTTTTTATCCAGCTTACCTCCATATCTGGCTTGGATGCATATCTGTTCTGCAGTCCTCATATATGCTGTTTTGAGGCACTGCCATTTTTTTTCAACTCCACCTAAGTGTTAGAGTCCTGAGAAATTTCCTGATCTGTTATACTTTTTCTCCAGTCAACATCCATGCCTGCATCCTGGTCTCAGTTGACCTTAGAACCTTCTATGACCAGTGCTTGCAGCTGATTGCGATAACCAGTGATTTATGCTGTGAGTCACCTGTTTCACTGGGGATGACATTGCAATCACTGATTCTAGCCCAATGCCCTTTCCTTACTAGGATGAAGTTTGCTTGAGTTGCACGGTGGTCATTCTTGTATGCGATCTTTTCACTGTCTCTCTTGCTGAACCATGTGTTTGTCTGGCAAATGGCCTGATGGTGACTGAGTCTAGAATGACCCCTCATTCCTTATTCCTATTGGCTCATCCTTGTGGATCCAGGCCGTTCTATCATGTTCTTTCTGTTCCAATATGTGCTTTCAGGTCACCCACATAGTGAGGGGAACAGTGCATTCAGACAGAAGTTACAGGACTTACTATCACAACCCTGCTGTGGGACATAGGCTGAGATTATGAATGCTGTCCTATCATTACACTGGAGTCTGACTGGCATGAGTCTGTCACTAGATTACGTTCCTCACTGTCTTCTGAGAATTCCCACACCATTTCTAGCCTGTCCTCCTGAGTAGTAGGCTCTGGATTTCAAGCCAAATGACTTTGCTGCAATGCCTTTCCATCTTGTATCTTGAATACATAGGATGTTCAGCCTCCCTCATTACCATCATGTCATCCATTTCCAAGCTTTGTCCTCTCAGTGAACTGAGTATAGCAATTCTTAGTTCATGTTTGGCAGGCTGAATGGTTTTACTTCCAGAGCTATCTCAGGTAAGCAGAACTTGGCAACTGGACACTGAACAACCAGTATTTTATTGACCCAGGGGTGCTGGGCTTTATGGCCTGCATACACTGGCCAATAGAGGCACATACACCCCTCCTACTGTGAGCATGGGTCCCTGGCATAGGTCAGAGTAGACCTCAACCCACTTATAATCATTAAATACCCATGCCCACATGGTGACTAGTCAACAAATCGAATCATCTAGAGCCATATTTAACACTGTTGAGTTGTTAGCCCTGGCATGGCACGCAGTCTGTTATCCATGTTCTCGTACCTTGAGGATAGTGCACACAAGAGTATGTGCCCAAAGCAGTTGGTGTATACAACTTTCTCCTCTATACGATACCATCTAGAGTCTGTGCTGCTGCACACAACTCCATTCTTAGGTGAGCTTAAGATGGAAACACACTGAGTTTTTGGGAGGTGGTAGGATCCTCACAGAGACACAGGGAGATATGCAAAATCTGTACAGCCGACATTGGCCAGAGATCAGAATCCAACCTTGTATCTTGTGCATAAGAGGCAAAGACTTTAACCATTTTCTATAAATATATATATATATATATATATATATATATATATATATATATACATACATACATACACACACACACACACACACACACACACACACACACACACACACACACACACACACACATATATTTACACACACATGTACACACGCATATATATATATATATATATATATATATATATATATATATATATAAAATGTATGTACTTGTTTCTTGTAGTCTCATTTATTAAGAGGGGATTTATGCCTGAACTATTAGGCATTCTCTGACCCAGCCCTGATGAAAATGTTACATATTCGCAAGAAAAATTATATATGAGGGTTACTTATTCCATGGATGTGAATCTCATTTGTGACTCTAACAGGACTTTCTGGAGAGACGCGTTTGTATCCCAAAGGTTACCTCTTCTATGGAATAAACTTCATATCTTCATAAAACAAAGCCTGTCCCTTACTCTATTCAAAAATTATTTGGATAAATGGATGGGAACCATAAATTCACTCCCAGGGTACTGCCCATGTCCCTTAGTGACAGAGGCAGTCTGTAAAATGCCTCATTGTTCCAACACCCAAAGACCCACTACCCTGATACTACCCCATCCCATATCTGGGGAATTAAGCTATAATATTGTCATATTCTGGGTATTATTGGCTAGGCTTATAAAGGCTCTTCTGCCATTTGCCTAGTAATCATCTATGAAAAACTTTTGAGCCAGAACTGCAGTACAGACCTCCAATATAATATAGAACACATTTAGAGCAGATTTCCAGTGGATACATGGAGCATGAAACGAGAAAATCCCTCTTCCCTGTTTAACTTATTACTAGTTCTAATATTTCTCATATAACTTGGCGTGTTATATAGAAGATGGTGATCCAAAGTTATTCTGGTTAGTCCTGTGTGGAATAAATGTCATACAAGAATGAAAAAATGGATAGACAGACCAGAAGAAAGGACTCAAACATTTGGCCACTTTAGTCATGTTCCGTAAAAGTAGGTAAATATAAAAAATAACAGCTGGTGGTAAACAATGTTTTGCATAAGCAATAAATGTTTGTGAATTTGATCCTTAGAACACATTGTTTTTTCCATACAAGACTCATTTTTTTCTCTAAGTTACAGGTATATAAAAATCTCTAATAAAGCAAAACATAAGCAACACAGTAAGAAAAAAAATATCCACTGTAATATACTACAAACATCTAGCATAACTAGTGTTAAACAGTTCTGGCACTCAGTCAACAAACTTATAAAACTTGGTTAGTGTCAAATCCTCTGCCAGATAAAAATAATTTCAATATGCCTACAAATTAAATAGTTACTTCATACAAGAGCAAACACTGCAGCATGACAAAATTATGGGTCCCCAGATTAAGGAGCAACAAGTGGAACAGGAAGCATCTGAAAAAGATTTGCAACATGAAAATGCTCTTGAGTCATCTGTAGAAGACCAGTAGAAAGTCCAGTTGAAGATACACAGCAAGGGAAGGAGCAGGAACAGTGGCTACTCAGACACAGGTAATGGTGTAGTGTGATTGGCCAAAGAATTCCCATATGTAGGAGCAGCACATGAAGCAGGTGCATCTGAAGAGGACATGCCACAGGAAGATGTTCTGAAACTTTTTGTAGATTACTTACAGCGAACGGAAAACAAAGATGATATTCTCACTCCAGAAAACACAATTTAAGGGGAGACCTACTTGACTTGTCAGAAATGACTAGACATATTAAGGTAAATGAAAGAATTAGATTACAGAAACTAAATAAGACCTCAAATGCAAAAAAAAATTGGTAAAACAGATGAACACAGTAATCAGGACTATTAAGAAAAAGTCATGTGATGTAGCAGAAATAAATTGATTACTGTGCACCTAAACTAATAACAGATAAAGTCAAATGCACCGGAAGCTGTTGAAGACGGGGGCAGAGGGTGGGAGGGGCACTTAGTGATCAAAAAGGGCAATTTTTTATAACTATTTACTACCACAACATAGATTCACTTGGAGGACTTTTTAAGCTTAGCCAATTCCCTTTTGGTGCTTGATTCTTGAATTAATATTTTCTGATTGGTCTTACCTATCCCATGGCTGATAATTGTATATTAGCCCTAGTGAGAATAACTGTGATCATTCCATAAATAATTTGAGGGGACCCATATAAGGGATGCAGCATTTAGGAACTGCTTCTATCCGTTAGTGGCATGAGGGGCAGTCTTGGAGTACATTTTCTGTTGCCCATCCTTAAATCCAAGTTGCATTTCTGTATTTTATATTTTTTACATTTTATAGCACAATACACAAACACTAACATATTTGCTAAACAAAGCAATACTGTCTCACAATGAAAATAGACTTGGCATTAAAACTTCTCTGCCCTTGAAATTCACATTCATTGAAACAGCATTAAAATCCACACCACATCCAAAGAAAATGCATTTGACCAGTGGTGGATAAATATTACCTTTGGGCTGTTTTCAAATCAGAGGCCCCTTGCGCACAAAACAAGAAACATACATGCGTTCTTTGATACACCTTTCTGACTTTATTAAATTATAGTCCTTGTATAATACAGCACACTTGTTAGAATTAAGTTAGGGCGCATTTTAAATTTATTGTTTGAACATTTTTCCAATAGGCAATGAAGCAAAATGCATGCACCAATAATGACAAAAAACTGCCCTATTCAGAACATTTCCATGATAACAGTCTACTTCTGCACACAATATATATTATATATATATATATATATATATATATATATATATATTTCAATTGGGGGTGGGGCAGAAGGCCATACACCAGGGACACACTTTAAACATTGCTTGTATAATTTTGGAAAGTTGCTTGCATAGAATGTTACCACTGTACATTTCACTGCCAAGTTTTGAACCCAGAACACTGTGCACTACAGTCAGAGCAACATATCATTAAGCTAAATCAGCAGTTTCCTGAAAGACAGGAAGACAAACTTAAATGGCTATCATTTAGTGAATTCAGTTCTCACTCATCAGCATAGCTCTCAACCTCCTAGCACAAAAATACAGAACAAAGCCAATAATGGGAAATACAGCCCCAAAATAGGGACACATTTCAAATACTGATCTTATAAACTTAGAAAATTGCTAGCATAAAAGGTTTTGTTTTACTGCTTCTGAAAACCAGAGATTTAATGAGGAACAGAACAAAACAAAAATGTGAGGCATAAATTCACAAGTGATGGTGGCTAGGGACTCTAGGCTCTTTTTCCCTGCACCCAAGTTGCAGGGTTTGAGCCTGTGTACCTCTAGCCACCAGATGTATCCTGTTGGGGGCATTCACACACACACACACACACACACACACACACACACACACACACACACACACACACACACACACACCCTGAACGGCACTGCCATAAAGAAATCTGCCTGCCCGCCCAAATCTGCTTGGCTCTGCAGTTAAAGGAATCTGAATCTGTGGCTTGGCTCTGCAGTTAATAAATCATCCTGCTGTATTCAAACAGTGTGCAGCCTGGATCTGCAGTTAATAAATCCTTCTGCTAATCTGCCTGCCTGAATGGTAAATCCTCTCCTCCTGCTGTATTCAAACGGCGAGCGGCATGCTGACGCAATTGTGCGTGTTATGAGCTATTCGGGAAGTTACAAGTGCTGCAAAAGTGTGTGTGTGTGTGTGGGGGGGCTCGCTCTATGGTTCTGGCACCCATGGATAAAGTGCTACCATAAAAATGTAGAGTAGCAAAGGAAAGGAAGGAAACAAGTAAAATACCACCATGGAATAATCGCATACAGAAAGCTTATAAAGAAGTATCACTGTTATAACAATACAGATACAAACACCTAGACACCAGTCAGTGAAACACACCCAGGTTTCCTGCTGCTCTGTGGGCAATGCAGCTGCATATTTCTGCACTGCAGGCAACTCAGCTGAGCACTGAGCAGTGTCACCCCACTATTCATTCCTGATCTTCTATAGAATAAGTCACCTTGGTAATCCCAGAGCAATAGCTGATCTAATTTGCCCTCTCACAAATTAGTACTTAAAAATGACCTGCTATTGTGGATGGTCAGTTTCCCAACATTTCTGTAGCCAGCCTGATTGCCATGGGCATTCTGTGGCAGTGTAGCAATTGCCTCATGTATACTGACAACCAGTTGCTCTTAAAGCAAACAAATACAGTATGTGAGAGATGCAACTATACCATAAAACTAGAATCAGTATACTCATGTAACAGTAAATGAGACATCAAACGGATTGTCAGCTCACATGCCTCTCCACTCACACAAGATAAGGCCAAAATACACAAGCCTGCATATGTGGAGGTACTCTGTAAGAGCCTACCAAATGACCAGAGACTTCCCAAGCACAAACAACCTACACATAATGGTACATGAACAGAATCCACCACAGCAGAAACAACACACATATCAGTGCCTCAGCAATTAAGCCCCTAAGGCAAAACACCTCAAAATGTAATGTCCTAGTCATAGATGACTCCGTAATGAGACACACACATGCCCCCCTCACCAGGTTGGACAAGGAGGTGGTCATGGTCAACTGCCTGTCAGGTGCCATGATCTGTCAAATCATGCATGCACTCAAATCACTTAGCAACAATTACCGTTATGATTATATCATAGTACATGATGAAGTGAATGACTTGAGACTTACCTCTCTGGACTATATGAAGAGAAACATGACTGAACTCTCAGATTGTGTGTCCCAGGAGGGTATGTCCCTAGCCCTAAGCAGAATTCTACTTTTACCTAGGATGATGTCACAATACAGACAAAAAATGATTAATTTCAATAATTGGCTTAGCTTCTGGTGTCACTCCAGGGGGATCCAGTATCTGACAGCCTGGGAAGACATGGTTGACAGACCATGCTGCTTTGCCACAGATGGCCTTCACCTGCCTCCTGAAGGCTTTCAGATACTGGCAAAGATGCTTGCCTCCCCCATACTGCCTTTTTTAGATAATGCCAAAACAACAAAACATTTGATGTAAAGAAATCCACTAGAGACAAACTCAAGGTCATGCTGCATAATGCTAGGAGCCTAAACACTGCACTCCCTGGAAGCACTCCTCACCTTGGAAGATGCTGATGTCAATGCAGTCACTAAGACTTGGTTCAAGGTTACAGACAGCACTCCGGCTGTACAAGGCTATAATGTCTTTCACACATTCAGACCTTAAAAACGAGGATGAAAGAAACAAAGGTGAGGTGTATCCCTCTGCATTAAATCCAAATACACTTTGAGACTCGTAAAATAGTATCAGTCTCTTGAGCTACTCCAGGTCCAAATAATTATAGGTAAAATACTCTACCACAGCATAGCTAGCTACAAATCCCCCACCATGAACCAGGAAAAGCACACCAACTACCTGGACTTGCTAGAGTCACTTAGTAAACACCCAAATACCTTGGTCATGGGAGATTTCAACATTCTTCCATCGATTGTATGACATACATGAACACAAGCATGATCACTCTGAGGTTCCTAGATTTTGTTAATTTTAATGCCCTGGAACAGTTTGTCTGCACCCCCACAAGGGGCTCAAATGCCCTAGACTGGGTCTACTTCTAATTACCGAAATAGCACTTACCAGAATCTCATTAGATGGAGACAACACCACCGAACATTCACTTAAATGTTGACATCACTGGAATTTTAAACAAGGAAAGGAGGCAGTTGGCCAACATAGGGAAATTTGCCCTTTTCCCCCACTAATGTGCAAGCTCAGCATTGGTATATATAGTTAGGGGGCTGCAGGTGAGTTTGACATGCTTCAGTGTGTTTGTTGTTGAATGTTGGTGAAGTGCCTCCTTTCCCTATTTAAAATTCTGGTGATGTGACTGTTCATTTAAGTGAACATTCGTTGTTGTCGTCTCAATCTAGTGAGAGTTGGGTAAGTGGTATTTCAGTAATTAAAAGTAGACAACCTAGAACTAGTGCTCACCAACATTGGGGGGGGGGGTCACTGCACTACCCCCTGTGTGTTGCCCTCCCTGGTAAGGTCAGACCATAAATCAGTCTTGTTTGATGTAATGATCAGACCTGACACCCTCACAGGAGCCAAAAAAAAAAAAAAAAAATGAAAAATTTCTTGAAAGCAAACTATAGCCTACTAAGCAATGTCATAAAAGGTTTCAAAGCCCCTATTAACACAGCCAACACGGACTCCTATGCAGAAGAGTGCACAGATTCCCTTAATTGATTATTTATTTGACATTTGTTAATGGAATTAATCCATCTGACGAATGGCCCATTTTCAGTGGAGACCCGAGGAGAAAAACTCCAGCTTTACAAAACACAGAAAAATGACATATTAGGCAATATACAAAAAACAAGAAGATAAGCTTCAGCATTACAAAACAAACAAAAATTACATACTAGGCAATATATACAAAAATAAGGCAAAAAAAATTGACATTAAAAAAACTTAAATAAATACAAATAATAAGCGTAAGTAGAGACAGTGTATACCTATCGTTCCCATTGTAGCATATTATTAGTATTGAAATAATCAGCAGATTAGTCACTAAATTCTAAGATATAGAATGAAGTGAAAAGAAAAGGAGTGGAAATGGAAATTAGCCATTTATAGCCACTTGAACAAATGTATTAACTCAGCTGTACCTGACAGGAGTCACAGGACTAAAACCAGGTCCTCCAGAAAAAAAAAAAAACAAGCCACCCTGGTGGACTGTAAGTAAAAATGTTATATAACAAAAGAAAGAAACTGATATCTAAGAACAACATGCAACTTACTCAACAGAGCAAGAATACCCTTCACAGCTTGAACAAGTAAATCAGATATCTTGTAAAGTCCTCTAAGGCTAGTTACAAGACTAAATTAGCATTCCTAGCTAAAGACAACCATAAGGCATTCCTTAGCTATGTCTGAAACCTAAAAGGGAGGAATGCTCAGCTGTGTGCTAAACTTATAGTGGTTGGTACCACTCACACTAAACCTGAGGAAATTGCCAGCCTGCTAGCTGACAGATATGGCAATAACTTCACTCCTCTGTCCCCACTAGCCATACCCCCAAATTATTCCTGACACCAGTCCTTTACTGAGCATCTCCAAAGAACAGGTCATACAAGCACTCTCCAAGTCCATAGGCACAGCCTCTATGGGATCAGATAACATCCCAGGTTGCTTACTAAGCAATCTGAAACAAGACCTATTGAAACCACTTGGAACTCGGTTCAACCAAAATGTGAGCTGTGGCTTTGTTCAAGCTGTGTGAAGAACAGCAACAGTAATCCCGTTACTCAAAGGGGTCCATCAGCTGACCCAGGAAACTCTTGACCCCTAAGTCTAACCAGCCTTATCTGCAAAGCCATGGAAAGAATCATCATGGATATTATCAACAAGGAGACAGGCGACCTTCAAACTCTCGATCCAACTCCATTTGGTTTTGTCAAGGGTAGATCTTGTTTATTAAACTTGGTGGATTTCTTTGAGAATGTCACCAAAGCCCTGGATGAGGGCAAAGCAGTACATACCACCTATCTTGAATTATCCAAGGCTTTTGATACAATCCCCCACTCAGGAATCATTGACAAACTCTCCCAGCTTTGGATTAACCCATACATCCCTAGATGGGTAGTCAACTGGCTCACCGACAGAATGCACACTGTCAAAGTTGGGGAGTCCACCTCCACCAGTAGACCAGTTATCAATGGGGAAACACAAGGATCTGTGCTGGGCCCTCTACTGTTTGGAATTTATTTTTCTGAGATCAAGGCAAAAGTAGATGGCCTGTGGTTTACTAAGTTTGCAGATGACTGCAAACTGGGTGCAGTCATTGAGTTCCCTAACAATGTAACATAGATACATAGACAAATAATTGGTGACAAAATCACAAACTAAAACTAAACACAAAAAATGCCTCATTTATTCCCTTTGGCAAAGAAGTTGCCCCATCTAATTATGATATAGATAAGACCCCTCTAAGCTCGAACCCAGTGGTGTGAGACTTGGGAACACAAGTTGACAGCAATCTGAACTTCAATCACCACGTGTCCATTGCGATAAGGAAAGCCTTCTACATTGCGTATCTCATAAATAAGGGCATCCCATCCAAGATTAAGGAGGTTACAACTCCTCTGTATTCAACCCTTATCAGACCACTAATTGATTACAATGCTCCCTTCTGTATGTATTTCACCAGACACCTACAGCAACTGGAGAGACCACAGAGGTTTCTAACCAAGAAAATCCAGGGCCTTCAAAATGTGACTTACATGAAAAGACTGAAAGCCCTGTTACTCTAATCTGTATCATACAGGTGGCTGAGAGGTGACTTGTGCCTGGGCCACAGAGCAGTCTCTGACTCTACCCTTATGGAAATGCTGCTCATCCGCAAATCAAATGGGACAAGAGTCACTCGCTCCAGGGATCTCACCCTAGTCTGTGACATTAACAAAACATGTTGGAGAGACAAATATATTTCCCAGAGATTGCCATTCCTCTGGAATAGGCTCCCACTTTACATGAAGCAGAGCTCCTCAATAACCCTATTTAAGAGCAACCTTAACAACTGGATGGGTGACTGTAAATTCTTCTACAGGGTGGCACCTGTGTCCCTTATGGACAGGGGTCGCTGCTGATCAGAGAACTGATCTGCAAACAATGACCATCTAACTATGGTCAATTAGCATACATGGATTTTTTTTTTAACACATCTAGGCTTGTAAAGCCGTTATGGCCATTAGCCTAGTAACCACCTATGAACCTATAGAAAAGGGGACAGCAAAAATGCATAGAAAGATAGATGTGATAAAAGCATCAATTTAAAAAAAAAAAAAACAGACATCATATATAGTTAAAACTAAAATATCTGCACAAGCAGAAAATCAGAGATGGTATCCAGATATGTATAAAAGAAAAGTAAAGAAGCAATTCATTCACGACCCACTAAGATTTTCTATAGAACTGGAAAAGAAAGCAAGAGGAATAGAAATACCAGCAAAAAAAGAAATGGGTCCAACAAGATTTCCATGAATTCTGCTCCGAAATGTGCCTAACAAAGATGCTGAAAGAAAAGAAGAATTAAAAGAAACAGTAAGGAGCTGTAATATAGAGGATATGAAATGGGATGAAGTAATGACCAGAGAAATTTAGAGAATATTAAGACAATTTCCTAAATGGAAGAGCCCCAGCTCAGATGCAATAATAACCTCTGGCTAAAAGTATTTACATCTTTCACAAAGATTTAGCCCTGAGTAAGAATTACTCATACGTACATTCTGTACAGACTCCAGCCTGGTTAACAGCAACAAAAAAATGATACTTAAGTGTGAACCTAAAAGCCATCCTAAGAAATATAGACTAATAAACTTACCTTCTGACAATATACAAACTATACTTGAAACTGATGCAGACAAAGTTAATAGTCATTTAGAAAAAAATCAGTTATGGCAATAGAATAAAAGGGTTAAAAAAGAAAGCTATTGAACAAATGATCATTTGTTCCTACATAAAGCCATAACAGAGCATTGCAAAAGGGGGAAGAATTTAAGTATAGGATGGACAGATTATATTCATGGATAAAGGAATACTTGCAGATGTATAAGATGCACCCTATATTGATTGATTACATTAGAGTGACCATGGAGCAATGGCAAACCACTTTGCAGATGCTCTATGACAAAGAGCAAAATTTTAGAGGATAGTCCGGCATTATTTGTCATTAGCACTGTTTTCTTTTGTCCTTAACCCATTAAGCTATTTACTTAACTGATTAGCCTATGATTATAATTTGGCTCCCAGAAAACAACCTTGTTTAAATATTTCTCATCTAATTTTTGTGGATGACTTAAAATTGTGTAGTTCATTACATGAGGAGTTGAAAACACAACTACAAGTGGTTAAAACTTTATCAGATGATATAAGAAAGGCATTTGGTCTTCAGAAATGTGCAAAAGCAAATTTTAAAATGGGAAAACTGTAGCACCAAGAAAATATCAACCTGAGACAGGAATGTGATATAAAAGAAACTGACCTGGAGGGAATGTAAAAATATTTGGAAATAGACAAGGGGTCAACAATAAAACATGAACAGATGTAAATAACGCTCATTAAGGAATACTTCAGTAGGCTAAAACTGATATTTAAAACTGCCTTCATCAAGGAATGAAGTCCATGTTATAAATCAATTTGCGCTTCCTCTTCTAATGTAAAGTTTTGGGATGATCATACGGTCCAAAAGATTATTGTATTGTTTGGACATGAAAATGAGAAGAATGCTTCATGTTTATCAAATGATAAAAATCAGTGTATACCAAAAGGAGGTACGGGCCTTCTTGAAACTGACTACGTGCAGTCATAGAACTGTATACATAGATGCTGACTTCATCAGATCCAAACATATTGAAAGTTTAAAAACATTGAGAAGAAGTCTAAGATAAATTCTTTGCTTAGTTTATCAGAAGCATTTTGGTTTCAAGTGGGAATGGAAATTAAATCAGAAGTAGACAAAATCAGATGACTGAATTTGCTAAAAGAAGAAAGAAATAATATAAGGAGGATCAGATGCATACCTTTCAACTTTACAGATTTTCCCAGAATGTCTAGATTTTTGCCTCATATTTTTGGTCTGCTCCTCATAAAAATTTGATCTTTTGACAAATCACTAGGTAGATCTAAGGATTGAAGTTACTAAATAATGACAAGTATTTGAGTTTCAAGCTTCATATCCTCCTGAAAATGTATGCCAACACAAATCCTGTTATTCTAGCAAGTTTCTAAGTTTATAACAGCAATATTTAGAATGTGTACCCATTTTTGGACCTTTGTCCCCACACATTATGTCAGCCTTTGTCCAGATTTGTTGCGTTAACAGGTTGACAGGTATGATCAAATAAGAAGAAAAATAATAATAGTCATGGTAGCTCAGGATAGTGGACTGCATACAGGTTGGTTTACAAAATCCACTGAAAAGGTGAGAGAAACAGACAAATACAGGTTCTTAAAAAAGAACTGTTAACAGTCGCACATCTTGTTTCTTGGTGTGAGACACTCATGGCAGAAGCATATATATAGTGAAAGGCATAATAATGGGGCAAGACCATAGTACTGTTGTTTGTGTAAACATTACACTATAGAAGTAGCTGAGAAGCACTGGAACCATGAGCCACAAAGCATTATAGAGAATGAGGAGGTTATCACATGGGATCACATTACCAACATTTCAAAAAAATAGATGTAAGAAAAACAGATATACGTAATCCATGAAAAATGACAAAAGTAGCATTGATCACTGAAATTGCTATACTCAGTGATAAAGTCTTATGTACAGCAGGACACAGTCATTTGCAGACAGAAATGAAAGCAATGTAGAAGGAAAGATACCCAGGCAGTTCCAACAGTAGTGGAAGCAGTGGGTCTGAAAAAAAAAATTAGTTGTACTTGGATATACTGCCAATAGATATAATGTCATATGAATTACAGAAGGCGGCAATTCTGGGCACATTGCTGGTGCTGACAAGAGCACTCTTGGATAACACCAAAGACTAGAACAATACAAATTTCATGAACTCTAATTGTACCATGACTTATAAATGGGTTCTATTCCAATACGGGTATTAGAAATGCAAAGACATGGAGAAATTAAACCAAGAGGAACCTCGCTGACCAAAAAAAAAATCACAGCCCACCATAGTAGCTAATACTAATGATACCTCTTATGGATCCTTCAACAGGCAATTAGAAATTTCTTAATTTCTTCACTTGATTAATTCAGCCTAAGGAAATTCAAATCCACCTCCTTAGCTCTGGTGATCTCCCTGTACAATATCTTAGCATAGCATCAGAGATTATAATTTATCCCATAAGTATGTTCATAAACTGATCTAAATAAGAAGGCAGTATACCTTCCCAATGAAAAATCTCCTTCATTGTCCCTCCTCCCAAAAGTGGTTCTTCCCTAGAACTACCAAACCGTAGGCCAATAACCATTTTGTCACCCTTTTCTAAGATTTATGAAAAAATGCTTACACAATCAAATCACAAGCTATCTTCTAAAAACATCTCTCTCTTTCCTACGCAACTCAGTATAATTCTCATCCAGGTCATAGTACTGAAAATGCTCTACTCACATTTCTAAACACAATATATATACATACGTATATATATATATATATATATATATATATATATATATATATATATATATAAAAGTTTTGGAGTTGACCCCATTTCCTTGATTTTTTTCAAAGATTTGCGTAGTCTTCTACCTACTACAACTAACCAGTCTAGTCTCTGGCCAGTCATGACATAAGTAGTCATATAGTAAGCTGGCTTAGAAACTGTCTTACAGCTAGAACACAAATTGTGTGCAGCAACATACCTACTTTAATTATGAACCAGTTGCTGTTGTTGTACATTTGCATTTACTTTGGGAAAAACCTGGTTCCAATGAAATACCACATTGATGGTAGTCCACTGAACACAGAAGACATTATAAAAGATCTGGAAACACAGGCCGATAAGCTCTCTTTTGATCACCACATTGCCACTGTGGTCAGAAAGTCCTTCAATGTGGCACATCTCATTACTAAGGGTTTTGCATCCAGGAAGAAAGAGGTCACTGTCTCCCTCTATTCTTCCCTCAGACCAATCATCGAGTACAATGCCCCATTTGGCATGTACCTCACTAGACACCTGCAACAACTGGAGAGGCCACAAAAGTACCTCACAAAGAGGATCCTAGGCTTTAAACACTTGTCCTATATGAACAGACTCAAAAAACTCCAACTATTCTCTGTCTCATATCGCCATGTCTGACCCAGCTCTGTTAGAAATGCTACATCTAAAGAAATCCCAATCCCTCAGCACCACACGCTCCAGAGACCTCAACTTCATTACCACAATTAACAGAACATGCTGGAGGGACAGGTTCATAACCCCGAGACTGCCCATGCTATGGAACAGGCTTCCCATACATGTCAAGCAGAGCACCTCGCTGACCCTCTTCGAGAAATCTTGATGAGTGGATGGGAAACAGAAAATTCACCCTGGGGATAACACCAGTGGCTCTACTCGACAGAGGCACTGGGAACTAAGGTCGGGTGGCACTATGCCATGGTAATTTTATGGCTAGGCTTGTAAAGGCCCCAGGGCCATTAGCCTAGTACACACCTATGAACGTGAGAGAACAATTGAAAAATCCGGAAGTCATTCAGGGGAAATTTACAAAAACAATTAAATCTGTGTTTGATTTAATTTACATGGAACCACTTCATATAGCTATATCTGGGAAGGGGGATTAATTGTATCCTATATTGGTTTCAGGAATTAATTAATAAAGGTAGCTTTAAACCTTGGACATTGCTCATGTGATTCAACTCATAAGTATTATAATTTTAAGTTTCATATTAACTCAAAATGAAACATCAGTGGTCATACTTCAAGATGTGCTGCTCTGAAAGGTTCATCATTTTTAAGAAAAACCTAGATAAGTGGGTAGAGAACCTTCTGTTCAATCCAAGTTTAAGGGAAGCAGTGTTCATAAGGAGCCTTAGGGCTTGAACACTGGAAACTGAACTTATAAACTTGTATGAACTCCATCATAATTAAAACTAACCAAAGGCCTGTAACACTGTTTAAGTCACACGTGTTCTTTATAGAACAAACCATATGTGCTGCTGCAAACACAATTCTACTATCCAGTTTGATATACAGATGCACACTTTTACTAATATTTAAAAAATCTGTATAATATTAAACAGTTACAATAAAATATCTAATTCTGTTGCCAATTTGCTAAACAAAACTTACCAATGAAGAATCCTATAAAAATAAAATTACTTGAACTTTAACACCCCCTAACCAGTTCACAACTTAAATTAGTACACAAAATTTAAAAATAAGCCTTACTAATGTGCCTTAGTAACTCAATTTATTCAAAGGTGCAGCCCCCTAAACTGTTCAAATCTTTATAATCAGCTACAATGAGAGCAAGTTCATATTCAGTGGGAAATTCCAGATATTCTATATAAGTGGATACATTTGGGAATTCTTTGGTAAATTATAATACTCCTTACCTGCCGACATTAGTACAGAAGAAAATGCAAAATAATTTCAGACTAAATTATGGAATCACATTATGACTACATTGATTTGTACATGCACAAAACAATGACCAGTATCGCACTAAATAGCTATCAACATTGTGGTTAGATAATACTTTCTATTATTTCTGTTTAGATACCCTCCCAGCTTCCTCTTAAATCTCACTACCCTTATGAGTGGAGGCACTACTGTTTATAGCTTCCCCCTTTTAACTACCTATGTATCATCTTTTTCACTCACCCTTTATTTGTCTCGCATTTGGGTCATTGTCTTTCTAATTTTCCACTCCTCTAATTTAATAGCTTAGAAAGTATCTGATAATATGGTTTAGTTGCTGTAGTGACCACTGTGAGGCAGAAAAGGTGAGAGTTCTTTGGGAAAGAAGGGAGTACAGAGAGTATTTTTCTCTCACTATGATATGCGAAAATGGAAATTTAGAGATTGAAAAAGCCATTACTGTAAGTATTGGAAGGAGATGGTTGCTTCTCTGGTATGACTGTGTAAATCAAAGATAGGTAAAGAGACAGGTGCTTGGTGAATTTTCTGCTGAATTCCAAAAAGCACAATTTTGGTTTTGGAGGGATTGAGGAGTAGTTTATGGTCTATGAGCCTTTGGGTGGAGCTCATGCAAGTCTGACTGGAGTTGGGATTCAGTGCTGGTGTGAAAGTGACATCACTGGTAAATGACTATGTCATCAGCATAAAAGATGAGTGGGAAATGATGGAGATCACAAGGAAGTTTGTTAATGAATATGGAAAGATGAGGGGGGAACAGGAATGGAGCCTTATGGTACACCTTTGATAGTTATAGATCCTGACTGGGACAATACTATTTTAACTCTGAAGCATCTGTCAGCAGTGTCATATTGTAATAGGGGTGATTCAGATGGCTGGTCAGGGTTCATGACTTCAGGGGGGTCCACTACAGTGACAAGTCTCCTAATTTAACATTTTGTAACATCCAGCACTGTAAACTCATTTCAATTAGCCTATGTGCTGAATGTAACAGTTGAAAGATTTGTAAGCTTTTGTTTCTAAAGTATTTAAACCCAGTCTGGAATTGTGACTCACTAGTTTCCTAATATATATATATTTAAAAATAATTGTGACTATTTGCCTTTACTCAGGCTGCTGAAGCTATTTTGTGCACATCTAGTATGTGCTCCAGGCTGCAACCCTATGATTAAGAGATGGTGAGAGACGCTGTGACTAATTCAGACTGGTTCATGTTGGGAGCATTAACTAGCCATGTTGGGAGATTGAGAATATTAGAAGAATATCAGACAAGTGAATAAAATTAAATAAATGCATCTCATCTGGCTGTGGTTTCACATATATCATTGGTTTGTTTGCCATTAAATTTATGGGTTTTTGTTTTGTGGCAAAGCACTGAAAATTACAGCTATTAAATAATGGTAAATCAGATGTTTTAGTTTTAAAGAAAAAGCAAGTGTGCATTCCTGATGTGCATTTACTATTATGATTCTGCTTGCAGAAGAGAATCACCAGTGTCAAAGCCAAACGTCTCAAGTATTCCTGATTTTGCAGGATGCCCCGATTTTACTTCATATGTTTTTCCCTGTCCCTTGTAATTCAGTTTTTGGGTAAATAGCCAATAATTGCAGTTCGACAATAACACTAGGCATTGGAGCTTCATACTTTTTACTGTTGTGAAAATGCATGTTGTTGGATACACACCACATACCTTGAACCTGGCCAAAGTTTTTGACACAATTACCAACTCAAGCATTATAGAAAAGGTAAATAACTGGGAATAGCCACCTGCTGGATTGCCAACTGACTCATAGATAAGATGTAGATAATCAGAATAGGGGAAGTTACCTCCACAAAGAGACCAATCACCAGTGGAGTCCCCCATGGTTCTGTGCTGGTACCTCACCTGTTTGGCATCTACTTTTCTGAAGTAAAAGCCTATTAAAAAGGGCTCTGGCTGACTATGTTTGCATACTAGGAGCAGTCAATGAATCCCCAAATGACCTACCATCCTGCAGGAAGTTTTGTCTCAAATAAATAACTGGTGTCAGAATCATGGTCTGAAACTTTTTGCCAAAAAATGAATTGTTGTTTCCTTTGGGAAGTCATTTACCCCAGGGAACTACCACATTGGCAATACACCATAAGACTTGACCCAATTGTTCAGGATTTGGGAACTTATGTGGACAGCAACATAAATGTTTGACCAACATGTGTCTTGTACCAAAGTCTATCCACACTGCACAGCTTATAAACAAAGGGATTGTGTTTAGATCTGTGGATGGCATTGTCCCCCTTTACGCAGGCTTCATTAGGCCAGTCATTGAATATAATACCTCATTTGGCATGTATCTGTCCGTGCACATACAGTACAACAACTGGTATGTCCACAGAGATAACTTACTAAAAGGACATAAGGCCTAAACAACATGTCCTACATGGACTGATTTAAAGTTGTGTCACTATACTCGGTATCCTAGACTGGTAAGAGGTGAACTGTGTTTGGTATAAAAGACATTCTTTGACTTATTATTAAAGGATTTATTGCACATCAGCACATCAAATGACATCATAAATAGTTGGCCTGTGGACCTAAACCTCTTCCACAGCAATAGTATTATCTGTGAAATGTACGTGTCCCTCCAAATTGTTCTGTTGATTTTGTAGCACAGACTCCTCATCCTCATAAAAGTTCATCCTTGTCCATTTTTAAGCACAACTTAGATCTATGGATGGGAAACAGAAAATTTACCCCAGGACTGCCCCTGTACTACTAATGGACAGATGTACCTCCTAAATGCTTTATCCCATCCATGAGTCCCCTCAAGTTATTTATGTTATGTTGCTAGTTATTCACATTAGGGGGGTAATATAGCAGTAACTCACGCCTGGGTGTGGGTAATGCTGGATTTACCCATGGTTGGTGTGGTTTGGTCCGTTGCTTTTTTAAAGCTGTCTCGCTATGTTAAACCCATTTAACGTAGCGAGACAGTTTTGAAAAAAGCAACAGAGAAAGCAAGATCTCCGTTGCTTTTTAAAAACTGTTTCGCTATGTTAAATGAGTTTAACATAGCGAGTCAGGTTTAAAAAAAACAACCGAGAATCTCCATTGCTTTTTTAAAGCTGTCTCGCTATGTTAAACTCGTTTAACATAGCGGGGCAGTGTGAAGCAATGGAGATCTTGCATTCTCTGTTGCTGTAAAAAAAAAGCGTTATAACAATGGAAAAAGTCTGGGCGACCGGACCTTTTTCCATTACTATAACTCTGATTTACAACATGCACGCTGACCAATCAGTGTGCACGTTTTTGAATATTTAATGGGGGGTTGTTGTATAATATAAAATTAACCATGGGATGAGCAAGGCCAGTCTATAACCACATAGGATAGGTTATTTCAAGCATAAAAAGGGAAATTAGCTAGGCTTTAAATGGCCTGCAAGGGCAGCTGGCCTATTAATTGCCTATGAACATATGATGCAAAACCTGTTGTATTATTAGCTACTTGAGTGAATCAGAACAATACAAAAATACATGTCCCTGATTTTGGGATCCACTTCCTCTCTTATTTTTTAACGTTATCTACAATTCTTGAGCATAGAAGTTAAGTATGATTAAAGCCATGGACTGGAATTATCAAATGATGATATTACTATTTAGGAGCATCAGCATGCAGTGTATGGGTACCCAAGTCTGTTAACCAGAAGCAGTGTATAACTGCACCTGCAGAAAGCATAAAGAGGGGTATTATATTATATCTCAGCTGAATGAGGTATATACTGCATGCGACTGTAACAGCTAGGTGAATGGTAGGGCTGCTTGTGGATGAAAATAGCTATCCTGTTGTTGCTCAGTTTAATTAGTCTGGTCTGCTGTTGCTCAACTAGTCTGCATTCATATGAAATAAATTGGAATACTTGTGACGCTGTTTGGCTGAAAGGTGAAATTACACAGCTCTCAACTGCCCCTGATTTCTGAATTTGCATCATATTTTGTTTGTTCCTTTGTACATTTTCTCTGTTTTTTGGCAAATCATTACTGACTGCAGTCACTTAATGACAGATATTTGAGTTTCAGTCTTTGCACATTTAAAAATAAAATGTATTTCTAATGCAAAAACTATTATTCTAACAATGTTCTAAGTGAATGAAAATTTGTACTTGATTTTGCACCTTTGTCCATTATTTTTTGTCTTTGCCCCTGAATATTTAGATATTATTAATTTTAATAGTCATAATAAAAATATTATTATTGCTACTATTTTCAGATTCATATGAGGTGCATGCAACAAAGTCGCTATAACTGCTGGCCGAGAGTATCTTTGGATGAAAGCAACTTACCATTTCATTGTTAGCTCAGGCAGTCATCTAGCTTTGCAGGACTAGTGTGTATTTGTGAAAAATAAATTGGAATACTTGTGGATACTGTAAGAAAGTTAAAATTACATAGCTGCCAAAAAGCACTGGAAGTACAGTACTGTTATCTTATAGACTCCCTAGGGAGATCGTTGCCTTGCCTTCCATATCATTAACACCCAGTTGTCCTGAATCAATGTCCACAAATCAAATAATCCCACTAATGCCAGAACCAGGGATACCTCTCAACTGTACAGATTTTTGAAGAATGTCCAGATTTTTGCCTCATATTTTTGGTGTGTTCCTCCTAAAATCTGTACTTTTCTGGCAAAAAGCTGAGGATTGAAGTCATTAAATAATGACAGACATTTGAGTTTGACTCCAAATCCTTCAGAAAATTCATGCTAATGCAAAACCTATTATTCTATCAACTTTCTAAGAGCAATATTTAAAATCTGTCCCCCCATCATTTTAGGCTTTGTCCAGATTTTTTGCTCTAAGAGGTTGAGAGGTATGGATATAAATTTTCATCAATAGTTAAAACATGGTAGAGACACAAAGACTTCTCTGCAACATTATCAGTTTGAAACACTATCATTCCTTGAATGGGATGTGAAGTATTGGTTGGGTATTCATAATTTCACTCTAGGCTTGGCCAGCCTAGCTCTCCTCAACAGAGGAGCTGATGGCATAAGGATGGATACTGGCAAGGCATAAATAGTTGCAAGACTCAGCTGAACTGAATTTAAGATTCTATGATAGCTGTCAACTGTCCATGATTTCAGGGAATGATCTTGATTTTTCCTTGCATTTTAGTCTGTTCTTCATAAAATATATGGTTTTCTGGCAAATTAGTGAGGTTTGCACTTAATGACAGACATTTGGCTTTCAGACTTCATATCCTTCAGAAAATATACATTAAAGTGAAATTTGTTATTCTACCAAATGTCTAAGTATATAAGAGCAATATTTAAAATTTGCTCTTGTTTCTTGAGCTGAGAGGTGGTGGGTTTTTTTTTTATCACACTTAGATGAGGTGTAGACAACAAAGTGGCAGAAACTGCTGGGGGGTGTCTGTGTTTGAAAGTAAGTCACCCTATTGTTTGTTCAGTTAAGTATTTGGCTTTTCAAGAACATTTGTGTAAAATATGTCAAAATTTTTAGACTACTATGCATCTTTATGAAACAAACTTGAAATACATTGTTTTGTCCATAATTATTTAATTACTTAATTTGTGTTAAAAAAAAAATCAGTCAGACATCTGATTGCAGGGTATAGGGGATGCCTGTGGATAAGAAGGACTGACCCTGCTATTTTAATTAAAGCTGGCTTTCCAGGACTGGTATGGATTTATGTAAAAGCAAGATGGAATACTTTACAACTGACACTGTTTTAAAATCATAGTTGTACATTTTAGGTGTACACATCAAGTGGCTGAAATTGATGGCATAGACATTGGAAAATTATAATGACCTTTGTATTAAAAAAAATATTTGCTCCAAAAGTAAAAAAAAAACAAAAAACAGAAAAAAACATATGTAGGTTTGTGTGTGTGTGTGTGTGTGTGGAGGGCGGGAGCAGGGCTCAGGGTACACAACTGCGCATGCACTGCAGACACCAGTCGAAACTTCTAAAGCAATACAAATAAAACATAAAAATTTTAAACAAAATTACACATTTAATAAAGTTTTTTGCAAGGTGGCTATGCCCCCCTTCACTCCCACTCTTTGCAAATTATATATAACAACTCTGAGATCACACTACAATGGGGAAAACTGTAAATGCCAGCAGCGCATGCACAATTGTGTTTCATTGTTTTAAACTTTCAGCAATATTTACTTTCACTTTAGTGGATTTACGGTATTTCCGTCTCGATCATATGCAGTTCAGTATTATGGTAAGTTGATGTTCTGATAGGGATCCCACTTAAAACACCACTGTCTTGTCAGTGAAGAAGTTTTTAAATCAGGGAGTGCTGTCTGGGCTGATACTAATTTCATCTAGCTTGTTTAGCAGAAGATAATGGTCAATAAGCTCAAATGCCTTTGCCAGTTCTATAAACAGGGCGCCTATAAGGAGGCTTTTGTCAATGTTCTGCAGAAAGTCATTGGTTAGGGAACAAAATGTTTTCAAAGCGCTTAATCCAGGCCAGAATCCTTGCACTTTGAAGGAGAACAGGTGGTATTACTGGATGTAGTGAGAAAGCTGGGGTGTAGACTATTTTTTCTAGAAGTCTGTCAAAGTTAGGAGAATACATATGGGACAGAAGTGACTAGTACCTTTTGTGTTGGCTTGCTCTGGGTAGGATTTATTTAAAGCAGTTTTTCAAATTTGTGGCATGGTGTTTTGTGTGAGACATGCATACATATATATGTATATAGAAAGATTTTGCATTGAAGAGGCTGTTGTCTATTTTCTTGTTTTATGCAGTGTTGTTAACATAATATTGAAATAAAGTAGAAGGAGCAGGTTTGGTGCTGGAGTTTTGCTTTTTGATGGATTTCTGTTTTACTTTGTGTGTGCACTGCTAGGGTCAATGTATCAGCTTGTTTATATTCCCTTTATACATGTGTATATATATATATATATATATATATATATATATATATATATATCTATATATATCTATATATGTGTGTGTGTGTACGTACGTACAAGAGGGAAGATGTAGGTGATCCCTAAAGTGAAATATGAACCAGAGTTTTATGTTGTCAGATTCAGGAGGGGGCTTGGTTAAGAATAATTTTAAGAAGAGTAGAGATTTCAACCACAAACTGTTCAAGTGGAAACCAAAAACAAAACTCAGAACAAACCACTGAAAAGGTGAGCCACCGAAGTAAGGAACTTAAAAGAATAAATCCACGATTTAGCATTAGTAAATGTTTGTTCAGTGCTTTCATTTAAACCACCTTTAGACTTCATCAGAAACAATTCATTATTAAAACATCACATTTTTAAATACATACTTGATCGATAAACATCACCTAATAAATCAATTCAGTCTGTCATGATTTCCTGTAATTTAGAAAACACTTGATGTTAATGGCTTCAGTTAAACTTGGATGGCAGTCTGTCTTTAACATCAGTTGCCATTCGCTGGTTTCCTTTTGTTCTAGTCTATTTTTAAAATCCCATCCCCTCAAATCTCCTTCTAGGTCATCCAACACAAGAAATAATTTTTTTTAAGATTGACACAAACCTGGGAATGTTTATACAGAGCATTATTAACATCTTTAAACCTATTAGCATATAAATGTTCTTTTATATGCTTTTGCAAAGTCCTAGCTATCATCCCTGTATAAAAGGCTGAACAGTAAGAACAAACACCAACATAAATCACTCCTTAGAACATACAATTAAAATGTTTACTACTACCAAAAGTTACTAATTCATGTATATATCGCCAAATATTGCAAAAATTGCATTTATGTGTGTGTGTATTTTTGTTTGTATTGAGGACACTTAACAATTATCATCATGTTGCAATAAATTCTTTATACAAGCATTCCTCCTGTGCACAAATTTTGGTTCAGGTTCCACAGTACCAAACAAATCTTTACCTTTAATAATGTTCCAATTATTTTTAATGGCACTCTGAATACTAAAATTATCGATAGACCTGTCTAAAGCAAATACAGACCCAGCTGTATCACTAATGTTTCTCCCTGAATTGGTAGTGCTTTTAACTAAGTGTTTTAATAATATGGGTAGAAACTTTTCATTTCTTTTCCTTAAAACTTTATTGGATGTTTCTACTAAAAGACTTTCATAATACCCCTATATATAAATAATTTAATAATAAACTCAATTTCTTCCATATAGTCAGAATCTTTGGAGATTAAACAAGAAGCTCTTATAAATTGTCTCCTAGGAATGTTGCATTTTATGAAAGGGGGAGGTTAACTTCTAAAATATAGGTAATTAGAAAATGTGTTTTTTTTCTATGTATTTTACTCTCAAAAACTTTCTCTTTAAAATTCCTGGTTCATACGATCATAGTTACTAGGCTATTGGCCCTGAGGCCCTTACATGCCTTGCCAAAAATTTAGCCCATGTTCCAACAAGTCAGCACCTTATGCCACTGTCCAACAGGGACATAGGGGGAATCCCAGGGGTGTATTTTCTGTTCCCCATCCAATTATCCAGGTTCCACTTAAACGGGTTTAATGAGGTGCTCTGATTTACGTGGAGAGGGAGTCTATTCCACAAAAGGGGGAATCTCTGTGTGACACAAATCTGTCCCACCAACAAGTCCTGTTGATGTCACAGAACAGGTTGAGGTCTTGCGTGCGGGTTACTGGAGTGGAGCTTGACTTGCGGATATGCAGTAGTCCCATCAGGGCGGGATCTGAGATTGCTTTGTATGTCAGACAGAGGTCACCTCTAATGAGTCTGTAGGAGATTGAGTAGAGGGACAGGGCTTTTAGCCTATCTGTGTAGGGTAGATGTTTTGAGGCCCTGGATTCTCTGGGTGAGGAATCTCTGTGGTCTCTCCAGCTGCTGCATGTGCTTTGTGAGGTACATGCCAAAAGTGGCATTGTATTCAATAATTGGTCTTATAAGAAAAGAATACAGGGATGTTATGGCCACCTTGTCCGTGGATGAGATACCCTTACTAATGAGGTGGGCCATGTAGAAAGTTTTCTGTACAATGGAGGCAATATGGTTGTCAAAAGTCAGTTTGCTTTCAGCCTGGTTTCCCAAGTCCCTTACGACTGATTGCATGCTTTAGTACCTTATCAATGTGATAATTTGTGGGAATGTCATTCTCCCCAAAAGGGAAGATGATGCATTTTTTTGGCATTCAGTTTCAGGTCATGTTTCTGGCACCATTCATTTATTTGGGTGAGACCCTCTTGGAGCATGTCCACATCACTAGGGGAATTGATGTCAGCACCCAGCTTGCAGTCATCTGCAAACTTGATCAGCCATAGCCCACTAGATTTGGTCTGCACCTCTGAGAAGTATATCCCAAACAGCAGAGGCCCCAAGACCAATCCCTGGGGTAAACTGCTTGTTATGGGTCTACTACTTGAGGTGGCTTCCCCTATTTTGACTAGGTGGGTTCTATCAGTGAACCAGTTTGCTACCCATCTGGTAAAATATGGATTGATGCCTAGTTGAGAGAGTTTGAAGCCGCTACTCAGGCTTTGGTTTGAATAGGGTGCCTAATGGTGCTGCAGTTTCCTGCCTGAGTTCATGTAGGATGCAGCCTGGAATGTTATCAGGTCCCATGGAGGCTGTATGTTTTGCCTTTGAAAGGACAGTGATGACTTGTTCTCTAGAGATAAGGGGAAATCGTCAGTTACTGGGGATGTCCTGTTTTACTGATGGGGGGGGGGGGCAGAGGAGTGAAATTTTCACTGAACCTGCTTGCCAGCAGGTTGTCTATATCTACAGGGTTTGTGTATGTGGTGTCCTTAACCACCAGTTCTGAGCAGATCTGGATGCTTCCCTTGATATTCTGGACATATGTGAAGAAAGCCTTATGATTGTCTTTAGTGGATGTGGCCAGTTTGGATTCAAACTTTGCTTTGGAGGATTTCACTAGTGCTCTTATTTACTTGTTGAGGCTAACGAGAGATTGCTTCCAGTTAGACACCTGCTCCTTCTTGGTCCTGGACAGCATTTTTTTTTTATTATAGAGTTTATTTATTGCAGATGTCCACCAGACAGGTTTACTCTTCCTTGAGAAGGAGGATTTTTGTCTTGTCTGGTATTCCTGATTCCATGCAGCTATATAAATGCTCATATAGTACTTTGGTGTAAGTCTGGACATATGTGCCAGTTTCTGTGGAGGGAGAGGGGGCTGTGAAGCTGTTTATACCTTCCATCAGGAGGTTGTAATCAGCTTTGGAAAAGTTTTTTTGTTTGACCCCAGCTGGGGGGTCGGGAGAGATGGTGACTTTGAAGATGACTGCTTTGTGGTCGGATCTTACCAGGGATGATGACACTGTAGGGATGCTGCAGTGGTTACTCATGTTGGTTAATACCAAGTCCAAGATATGTTCACCTCTTGTGGGGGTGTCAACTAACTGGTCCAAGGCATTTGCATTGATGAAATCAAGGAATCTCTGGGCATTTGTGTTTTGGCATGACTATTTCTTCCAGTCTATGGTTGGTTAGTTAAAGTCACCCAGGATCAGGGTAAAGGGTTGAATCTTGATAGATTCAAAGAGGTCCAGATAGGTGGAGTGGGCATCTTGAGCCTGAGTTGGAGGCCTGTAGCTAGCTATAATTTGAATAAGGGTATTGTCAATTGTTAACTGCACCTGGAGTATTTCTTGAGCATCATGCTGTTTGACCACCCTAGAGGTGTGTATGTCTTTTATATATATTGCAACTCCACCTCTTTTTGTTTTGCTGCCCACGGTTTGGGGTCTGAATGAATGGTTAAAACTACATCTAAAAAAATGACACTTGTACCAAATTCACCTATTACAAAATCCAAAATATCTATACCACTGTTTAATTCCTCTTCCTGCTTTTTACCATCATTAATGGATCCTTTTATGATAAAAAAATAAATTGTCCATAAATCTTTTATATGTACCATCTTTTATATATACCTATATTAGAAAAAGAGGAAATAGCTAAAATGTCATTCTCCTACCACCCCAAAACTAGGTTGGTGAAAGCAGGTGCTACCGTAGATCCCATAGCTATACCCATCTGTTGTTTATAATACTTCTTATTAAAAACAAAAAAAAAAATGTTTTCCAAAGTAATCTCCATTCATACACAAATATTGCAAAAATTGCATTTGTGTGTGTGTGTATTTTTGTTTGTATTGAAGACACTTAAAAATTATCATCATGTTGCAATAAATTCTTTATACAAGCATTCTTCCTGTGCACAAATTTTGGTTCAGGTTCCACAGTACCAAACAAATCTTTACCTTTAATAATGTTCCAATTATTTTTAATGGCACTCTGAATACTAAAATTATCGATAGACCTGTCTAAAGCAAATACAGACCCAGCTGTATCACTAATGTTTCCCCCTGAATTGGTAGTGCTTTTAACTAAGTGTTTTAATAATATGGGTAGAAACTTTTCATTTCTTTTCCTTAAAACTTTATTGGATGTTTCTACTAAAAGACTTTCATAATACCCCTATATATAAATAATTTAATAATAAACTCAATTTCTTCCATATAGTCAGAATCTTTGGAGATTAAACAAGAAGCTCTTATAAATTGTCTCCTAGGAATGTTGCATTTTATGAAAGGGGGATGTTAACTTCTAAAATATAGGTAATTGTTAGAAAATGTGTTTTTTTTTTCTATGTATTTTACTCTCAAAAACTTTCTCTTTAAAATTCCTGGTTCATACGATGATAGTTACTAGGCTATTGGCCCTGAGGCCCTTACATGCCTAGCCAAGAATTTAGCCCATGTTCCAACAAGTCAGCACCTTATGCCACTGTCCAACAGGGACATAGGGGGAATCCCAGGGGTGTATTTTCTGTTCCCCATCCATTTATCCAGGTTCCGCTTAAATGGGTTTAATGAGGTGCTCTGATTTACGTGGAGAGGGAGTCTATTCTTGTCAATTGTTAACTGCACCTGGAGTATTTCTAGAGCATCATACTGTTTGACCACCCTAGAGATGTGTATGTCTTTTATATATATTGCAACTCCACCTCTTTTTGTTTTGCTGCCCACGGTTTGGGGTCTGAATGAATGGTTAAAACTACATCTAAAAAATTGACACTTGTACCAAATTTACCTATTACAAAATCCAAAATACCTATACCACTGTTTAATTCCTCTTCCTGCTTTTTACCATCATTAATGTATCCTTTTATGATAAAAAAATAAATTGTCCATAAATCTTTTATATGTACCATCTTTTATATATACCTATATTAGAAAAAGAGGAAATAGCTAAAATGTCATTCTCCTACCACCCCAAAACTAGGTTGGTGAAAGCAGGTGCTACCGTAGATCCCATAGCTATACCCATCTGTTGTTTATAATACTTCTTATTAAAAACAAAAAAAAATGTTTTCCAAAGTAATCTCCATTCATACACAAAATAAATGAATGCTCTGGTTATTTAATTCAGTGTTTTAGTTAAATATACATGGAAGAATTCCAACCAAACATCCTGTGGAATACTTGTGAAAAGAGGCGCTATGTCTACAGTAACCACAATATATTCTTCTGAATTGTATGTACATTTTTCATTAAAAAGACAAATCTGTTGCAAAAAATCCCATGAATCTTTTATATAATAATCCATTTTCTGTACTAAAGGGTTTAAATAATAATCTAAATATGTAGAAATCCCTATAACAACACTGTTTGGTGCTGACACTACAGATCAAAAAGGAGTTTTTTTTCACAATTTTTTGTACTTTCAGGATTTCAAATGTTCCTACCTGTGGGTGTTCATTGGACAAATAATTATACAAATTAAACTTTATACACCCTTCTGTGAATAATTCATAAACATAACTGGCAATAGAACAATAACTTTTTTTAATGTCATTGAAGGTATCGTCTAAGTAATTCTCAGTTTTGTTCAATAAACTTTCTATCCCTTCATTGTAGTAATTTTCTGTCATTATTACAACCCCACCCCCTTATCAGCTTTCATAAATCTTAAATCAACATAGTCTTTTAAATATGTCAAAGCTTCTTTTTCAGCTTTACTTAAATTCCAATAACCTTTTCAGCTTTATTATTCAAAACCCTACAAATGTCTTTTTCATAGCTCTGTTTGAAAACCTTTAATGTGCTATGCAAGGTGAGGTGAAAACAGAAGCTTTGTTTGAAAATACCTCTGTCTATGTTACACACATCCTGCAATAAAAAATTCAGATTTAATTTCCTAACATATTTTTTTCAGATCAAGCAAATTCTTAGTTAATTTAACCTGATAAGCAGCAACAAAATTTAATCCCAACTGTAAAACATTAAATTCTGTTACGCTAAACTGTTTTCCAAAGAAATTAAACATTTTGGGTACAAAGTCAATGGAATTGTCCAACGTGTTAGCATCACTGGAAATAAAAGGTTCATGTATTTTTCTTCATATAGTAACAAGATCCTTAATTGCAGTTGATTCTTCCTCTGTTGACTTCAACCTCTGCTCTGTCCCGGCTAATACCCTGCACATCCTTGTTCTTGATAGTTTTTTGAATTATCACCATATTTTTCTCCTTCACAGTTACTAATCTTGTCATTAGGAGTGTAAGGCAATTCGAAATTAATATCACTCAATGTTATAGAAGCTACTACAGTAACATAAAGTGTAAGACCCAGAGCTTCCTCTTGCTCATTCAGAATTTAAAGGGACTGCATTGGAATTAGTAAGAGAATGTTCATATTTGGGAACCAAGTTCCTTCTCTCAACATTTCTTGTTTCACTATCATCAATAGGAAATGCACTATTATTATCATATACCAACTTGTCACCTCACGATTTTTCTTTGTTTTCAAAACACAACGGTCTTTTCAGATCTTTCTAACCCTAGAAAGATATTGTCAAACCTATTGAGTAAATGTAGGAAAATTGAGATACCCTTGTTGATGTATTCAACAAGCCCAGTGATTTTCTCATGAAGTACAGCCATAATCTTATTATTGGGATTAATAAGTAACTGTAAAAACTGTAGTCCTATAGAGTTGAAAAATTCAACTAATTCATCATAAAAATTCTTCATTATCATTAGGTTAATTTGGGAATTTGCTGTACTGGAAACCTTTTGGCACTATACATTGCTGGAAATAAGCATTGTCTAAAGAAAGAGACTGTTATCTTCTCAACTTCTTTTCTAGTTCCACTATTTTGCTTTTAATTTCTTGTTCACCAGTATTGTTAATTTGTTCATTGGACATCACAAATGGATTCAAACATTTAAAAAAAAAATCTGTAAGATAAATGCCTTTCTTAATGTTAGGTGAGGAAGAACGATGAACTACAGGCACATTATCAGGTGCTACCAAGGTGAGATTGCAATCATCAGAATTAGGTTCTACCCTCAGTGAACCTTCCACATCGCTATTGTCTCTATGATATAGTTCATTTACCTTGCTTGCCAAAGTCATAACCATCTTCTGAACCTCCAGTAAGGTTCATAGGTGTGTACCAGGCTAACGGGCCTGGAGCCTTTACAAGCCTAGCCCCCCCCAAAAAAAATATTGCCTAGGCACCGTGATACCCGATGTTAGTTCACAGTTCTCATATCCAGTAGGGCAGCTGGAATGATCCCTGAAGTGAACTTTGTTACCCATCCACTCATCAAAATTTCTCTTGGAGGCCCAGCGAGGTGCTCTGCTTGACATGAATGGGAAGCTTATTCCAGAGTGTGGGCAGTCTTTGGGATATGAACCTGTCCCTCCAGCATGTTCTGTTAATTGTGGTAATGAGGTTGTGATCTCTGGAGTGTGTGGCACAGGGGGGATTGGGATTTCTTTAAGTGTAACATTTCAAGTAAGGCTGGGTCAGACATGGCTTTGTAAGTCAAGCAGAGATCACCTCTAAGTAGACGATAAGAGACTGAGACCAGCTGAAGTTTCTTGAGTCTGTCCATGTGGGACATGTGTTTAAGGCCTAGGATACTTTTTGTGAGGTACTTTTGTGGCCTCTCCAGCTGTTGCAAGTGTCTAGTCAGGTACATGCCAAATGGGGCATTATATTCAATGACTGGTCTAATGAGGGATGAGTAGAAAAGGGATGATGACCTCTTTCTTTCTGGATGCGAAACCTTTGGTTATAAGATGTGCCATGTAGGACTTTCTGACCACAGTGCCAATGTGGTGGTCGAAGGTGAGGTCGCTTTTGACCTGGCTGCCCAGATCTCTTATGGCCACTTCAGTGTTCAGTGGGGTCCCATCAAACATAATAATTCAGGAGAACTGAGGTTTTTCAAAAGGGAATGATCATGCATTTTTTGGCTTTAGGCCATGTTTCTGACACCAGTCATTGGTCTCAGAGAGGCCCTTTTGTAGGATGTCTGCATCACTTGGGGAGTTGATGATGACTCCTAGCTTGCAGTTATCAGTGAACATGGTCAGCCAGAGTCCTTCTGTGTTGGCCTGGACTTCTGAGAAGTAGATGCCAAACAGGAGAAGGCCCAGGACTGAGCCCTGTGGGACTCCACTCATAATTGATCAACAGTCTGACTTGGAATCCACAACTTTCACTGTGTGGGTCATGTCTGTGAGCCAATTTGCAACCCGCCTAGTGATGTAAGGATTGATGCCTAGTTTGGCAAGTTTATCAATGATACCTGAGTGGGGAATGGTATCAAAGGCCTTGGCCAGGTCAACTTAGGCTGTATGCACTGCCTTACCCTCATCCACAGCCTTGGTGACTGCCTTGAAGAAGTGAACCAGGTTCAGCAGGCAGGATCTCCCCTTAACAAGGCCAAACTGTGTGGAGTCAAGAGTTTAGAGATTGCCTATATCTTTGTTAAGCAGGTCCATGATGATGCTCTACATAGCTTTGCATACCAGACTCATCATGCTAATGTGGTGATAGTTTCCAGGGTCTGTAGTTGCTCCCCCTTTATGGAGTGGTATGACTGTAGCATTGCGCCATTTGTTAGGGACATAGCCTGATGTAAGGCTGTGATTGAACAGGGCACACAGATGTGGTGCCAGTTACTTTTGTAGATCATGTAGGATGCAGCCATGGATATTATCAGGTCCCATGGATGTTGTATTCTTGGCTTTGGACAATGGAACTTTTACCTGTGCCGCAGAAATGGTGGGTGTCAGACTTTCTTCTGGTATTGTGATAGGGCCCTTGGAGGGGAAGAGGTAACACTGGCACTGAATCTGTTGTCCAGTATTTTGGCTATATCTGTTGGCTCAGTATAGGAGGTGCCATTGTGCAATAACTCAGAGCAAATCTGGGTATTGCCTTTGAGGTTTTTGATATAGCTATAGAAGGCTTTGTGGTTGTTTTTGGTGTCAGCCGCAATTCTGCCTTCATAACTGGCTTTAGACAATTTGATATGGGATCTCAGCTTTTTGTTGAGACTGATGAGAGGTTTTCCAGTCTTGTAACTTCATTTTTTTTTGCAACAGTTTCTTCCTTCTGTTGTAAAGTTTATTGATGGCTGGGGATCACCTGATTGGCTTTTTTTTTTTTGGAGGAGAGCATCTTAGTTCTATTTGGTTTGGCAAGGTCCATGCATTTGTGTACATGCTCATACAGTGCATTGGTGTATGATTCAGCAGTCATGCAGCTATTTTCCATTGGCATGGGTGCTGAGAAGTTAGCCACCTCTGTTTTCGGAGCCCAAAGTTGGCTTTAGAGAAGTTTTTCAGGGTGGTCACCTTAGCGGGGGGGGGGGTAGGTGAGATGGAGATTTCTGTGGTGATCAGTTTGTGGTCAGATTTAAACTGGGAGGAATTGACTATAGGTGTGGAGCAATGGTCTTCCATGTTGGTGATAACCAGGTTGAGGATGTTGCTTCCTCTACTGGAGGTCAGAATGAGCTGGTCCAGGGCATTAGAATTGATAAATTCCAGAAAGCATTAGGCCTGTACATTGGTACTTGAATAGTTTTCCCAGTTGATGGAAGGGTAGTTGAAGTCTCCCAGTATGAGAGTATTGGGTTGGACCTTGACAGATTCCAGGGTACCTAGGAAGTTGGATTGAGAGTCTAGGGATATGTTTGAGGTTCTGTAGCAGGCTAGGACTTATATCACCATCTTAGCCAGTGTTAGGTGTACCTGAAGTATCTTGGATGCATTATGCTGGGCTACCAGTCTAGAGGTGTGCCTATCCTTTAAGAATATGGAGACACCACCTCCTTTTGGAGCTTCTGGTCATATTCTAGGGCCGAAAAGTATGGAATGAGTTGTAGCCTGGAAGTGCAGGGGTGCTTTCTGCCTTTTTAAACCAGGTCTCCATTACAGCACAGATGTCGACATTCTCCATTTTGAGGAGAGCTTCGAATGAGTGCATCTTGAGATTTAGACTTCTAGCATTGAACAGCATGACCCTCCGACTGCATTTGTTTGTAGCTGTTACGATGGAATTTTGGTCTTTGGAACACTGCCTAAAAAAGGCACTATAGGGGTAGCAAGAGCCTTAGCCAGTACCCGGAATCCCAGGGGTGGCAGTTGCAGGCCGTCTCTGGCAAAGCATCAAGGTCTGTCGATCGTGTTGTCCCAGGCAGACAGATACTGGATCCTCTTAGAATGACACCAGAAACTTAGCCAATTGTTGAAGTCAATAATTTTCTGCTCATATTGTGGTATAATTCTGGGTGACGGTAGAATACTGTTCAGGGCTAGGGTCATAAGATGTTGGTAAAACATCTTATCTTTTTGGCTGTTATAAACTGGATGAGCAGTAAGATTAAGAAGTTCCTCAACTGGCCCCCACCACAGAACACCAAAAGACTAAAACCACAAACTCAAGTGGATACCAATAATAGAACCCAGAACAAGCCACAGAAAAGGTGAGCCACTGAAGTAAGGAACTTAAAAGAATAAATCCATGATTTAGCATTAATAAATATTTATTCATTGATTTCATCTAAACCATCATTAGACTGTATAAGAAACAATTCATTACTAAAACATCACACTTTTAAATACATACTTGATTTGTCTGTTTAAATACACACTTGACACACACAAATGCAATTTTTGCAATATTTGTCAATATATACATGAATTAGTTTCCCCCATATAGATGGAACCTTTGGTAGTAGTAAACATTTTAATTGTATGACCTAAGGAGTGATTTATGTTGGTGTTTGTTCTTATTGTTCAGCCTATTATACCGGCATGTACCTTGCCAAGCACATGCAGCAGTTGGAGAGACCACAGAGGTTCCTAACCAGGAAAATGCAGGGTCTCAAACACCTGTCCTATACAGATAGGCTAAAAGCCTTGCCCCTCTACTCTGTCTCATACAGACTGCTCAGAGGTGATCTGTGTCTGACATACAAGGCCATTTCATACCCAGCCTTGATGGAGTTGTTGCATACCCTAAAGACAAACTCCACTTGCGCAAGCCCCATGCAAGGACTTAACTTGGTCTATGACATTAATAGAACTTGTTGGCAGGTCAGATTTGTGTCCCAAAGACTCCCCCCTCTGTGGAATAGACTCCCTCTCCATGTCAAACAGAATACTTCCCTAGCCTTCTTTAACAAGAACCTGGACAACTGGATGGGAAACAGAAAATTTACCCCTGGGATCCCACCTGTGTCCCTACTGGACAGGGGAAACAGGTGCTGCTTTGAGGGAACATGGGCAAAATTCTTAGCTAGGCTTATAAGGGCCTCTGGGCCAGTAGCCTAGTATCATCCTATGAACCTAAGATGACAATTAGGACTTTGCAAAAGCATATAAAAGAACATTTATACGGTATTTTAGGGTTAAAGATGTTAATAATGCCCCGTATAATCATTCACAGGTTTGTGTTGGTTTAAAAAAAAATATTTTAGGTTCTGGATGACCTGCAAGAAGATTTGAGGGGATGGGATTTTAAAAAGAGACTAGAACAAAAGGAAACCGTATGGCAACTGATGTTAAATGCAGATTGCCATCCAGGTTTAACTGAAGCCGTTAACATCAAGTGTTTCTAAAATATAAGAAATGACGACTTAATTGATTTATTAGGTGATGTTTTTTATTGGTCAAGTATGTATTTAAAAATGTGATGTTTTAGTAATGAATTGTTTCTGATGAAGTCTGATGGTTTAGACGAAAGTGCTGAATAAACATTTATTAATGCTAAACTGTGGATTTATTCTTTTAAGTTCCTTATTTCAGTGGCTCACCTTTTCACTGGATTGTTCTGAGAAGAGTAGAGATTTCTTTGGTATATATGTACTTCAAGTTGAAGAGGGGGATGAATTGTGGTCAGGAGGGTAATTCATGATCTGTGGGGATGTGAAGTTTACTGAAGAGAGATTGTTAAATTCTTTAAGGACATTTTCTGGGGAATGATTTGCTGTGCCGCATTAAATGCTGTTTGTAGTCAGAAGGTCATGAGAAAGTTTACTTCCAGTAAGAAGGTAAAACTCCTTCCAAAAGCATTTGGAGGAAATGTAAGAGACTGATTTGTTTGTTTGAAATTAATTGTGTGCCTTCAGATGGACTAAAAGAAGCACACACATGTCTTAACATTAATATTCAGTAAACTTATTAAATGTTCTTACAGAACATTTAGCAATGCAGTCTCACTCTAAATATCAATGTTTTTATGAAGAGAGTTATATCAATGTTTTTATGAAGAGAGTTGCTGGCCTATGTATTTCCTATCAAAAGTAACTCGGTAATATTACCTAATTGACAAAAACATATTACCCATGTTATGTTTTTATAGAAATGTGACTATAAATGTAATTGCATATAAATATTTCAGTTAATCAAAAAAATCTTATATGTCAATAGTATACTACTATGTCAAGTCAAGAAAACTGTTCTAATAATTTCTGGCAAATAATTATGCTAGAAATTTTCATTTAAACCTGGCTGAAACAGACAGACAAATATATAATTGTTTCTTTCCTTTTTGTTCAAAATAGATAGCCTTTGTTCCATCTCTTATTGACCCAGAATTTTATCATTCCGCCAAAGGAGGAACTAGCTGAAGGGGGTTTAATGAAATGTTTATGCAGGGCACCTCTTGTTCTTTGACAGTGAATATCACATATATATAGTGCTTTGACAGTGAATATCATGTATATTTAGTGCAGCACAGTGTTTGAAAGAATAGGAAATCTGTTCTACATAAAATGCCTCGCATCGGCATTCAACAAAATAACTCATCCAGGTACTATTGCAAGTAATAAGGTGTCTGACTTTAGATGATTTTTGCAATATTAACAAAACAACAAAATTGTCTTGTAAATTCTATAACAAAATCTACTGTTGTCACAAGGGTAACAACCACTTGGCAGATTCTGGACAGGGTCAGTCTGTCTGTCTCTCTTTCTGTAGCCATTTGTATGCTTATAATAAAAAAAAAAAAAAAATCTCCAAGGATTGAAAGCTGACCTAAACTCTGCTAGAGAGACTGTTTTGAAAAGAAATATATCATTGCTTCATCAGAGCCTCACATATTTGACTACTGCTACTAACATAAGCAGTAACAGATGTTAGGATATCATCTCTAGATTCAGTCTCATTGTAGCCACATCTCAAAAGATATGCCCTTAGACTATTCCTTAATTGTATAACAAGCCTCATTCATGTTGTTACCACTTTAACCTCTGCTCAGAAGGTTTGTTGTCAAGGCTTTTCTTTACATCTCAAAATACTGTTCAGTACAACAAATCCTCTGAATTAAAAGTCTGGAGTGGCAACTATGTGCAGCCAAAATTAATGTCTTTTTATATGTACTAAGTTTTTAACAACGCATATTTTAGTTCCAAAGGAGGGAAATAATCTAAAATTAATGGACTGTGTATCAGAAATGACATCAAACAAACCACTAAGCTAATAGTGGTTAAAAATTCCCCAAAAGGTATTAAGGTGTGGCCATTGGTTTTCCACACTAACAAGTGGTTGTCAAATGACACCAGACCTCCATGTATTATAAAAAGTCTCACTGACTCATCACAAATGCATAACCAAAATAGCCTATAAAAATATCAGCGCATATGATGTGAAATTTGCAACCATTGCTGTTCTAATCTAAAGATAACGCTTCCCTTTGAAATAGAATACTTCTTCCAGCAGAATAAGTAAACATCATTAAATTCAATAGAATGCAAATGTTAAATGCCTGAAAAATATTTAACAGCTCATATATCCCTTGCATGTGGTATGGAAGTATATAATGTTCTGACAATGAACAAACAACAAATATGTATAATCTGTTGGTTCTATATTAAAAGCTTGAAGTCCAAATTGCTCAAAATGCTTGCAACTTGTAAGCTCAAAAAACCCCAACAAAATACCCATTTTTGCAGGGAGAAAAGATCCCTGCAGCCACACTTCCCTGCTACTTATACACTCCAACTCTGATCCTTTCCCCACTGTAGTGCGATATTAATGTCCCAATCCCCACTGTGCCACGATCCTGCACAGTTCAGGTGCCAGCAAAAAGAAATACTGTTCTGTTTCTTTTTGCCAGTTTGAGATTAAAATACTTGAGTATTTGGCTGTGATCTTGTAACTTTTGAGCATTTAGATTTCAAGCTGCTTAGAAGGAACCCATCTATTACTATATTCTCTATAATGTTGAAAAATTCCATGGAATCCTCCAAACAAGCTGGAATGTAAGATGCTGTTCATATTGATCAGTGCTTAGTAGCCTAGGCTGTATTAGTTAAATTCTGCATATGAAATAACAGCTGGCTAGCTTCCAAAGTTTCAGGGCACCTTCCATGTACCCAAACTGTCAGTCAGCTCAGGTTAAGCTGATTAAAAAGCTATTTAGCTGCCAAGCCCTTCAGAGCTTTCCTGCCAGACAATAGTTAATGGAATAACAAACATTGCATCAGCATGGATTTTCTGAACAGTTAGAAACATGAAACTCTAATGCCTAGAATTATTGATCGCCATCAATAATTTACCAGAAATTCAACATTTTTTTGAGTGACAGAGTAAAGATGAGGGGCAAAATCAGGGATCTTTTGCATATTTCTGGCCAATTCAGAGGTATGTGGCATAATCTGTTTCTGGGTGGTTGCAGCAAAGTAGCTGATGAGACTTATAGAAACCTATAGATGTCTGTGTACAGTATGTGATAATATCCTTTCTGACTATTGGAGTTATTAAGAATGTCGATTTACAAGAGTATGTGTAGCTTGATGCTGTCCACCATCATATTGGATCCCCAGACCTATAAAAGTTTGTGCACCACCACTTGACTCGCTGTGTGTGGCATTTTTTCTTTTCTCCACAAGTGTGTGACCATGGAGTTACTATATATAAGTAAGGGGGTGGGGGGTGTAGTGGGGCTTGCTCCCTGCAAAAAAAATGTTATGGTATATTTGTTGTGTAGAATGTATATTATCAGTTGTGATTTAATGAAATGAGTTTTCAGTAAATTGACTTTGCCCATTTGTGACTCAGTGGAATGAGCATTCAGTAAAATAACATAGGTCCATATATGTACATATATACACACATACACACACACACAATGTGGGCTGTGTTGTAAGGAAGCCATTTACATGTTAACTTATTCAGTATCACTGCCAGTTATGTAAAAGCTCCTAGATCAAGCAGTTGCCTCTGCTGAATTGATAGTCCTTACTATAATAAGACAGTATCAGCTCTCAGGCATTATAGTTATTCTTGCAGAGTATGAATTGCATTTGCACTATTAATCATGCTATGTTTTCCTTTTCATGTGTTTGGCATACAATAAGCATTCCATGCAGTAACATAGCTGTTCTGCAGCTCAGATACTCCATTATCTGAAAATCAAGTGTGGTTTATTTCAACAATATGTCCTGCAGACTAGTCCTACACAGTGAATACCACAATTAAGAATCCCATTCCAAAATTATTAAGGATTTTAGTAATATTTTAAACATGATCCAATTATTAGTACTATTTCAAAAAACTACATTTATATCTGTTAATGCATGAAGAAACATCCTTTTAACTGATCTGTTTACTACACAGTTTGTTGAGGTATTTTAAAGAATTGTATATCCTAGAGACACTCATTATTTTGCTAATTTTCTTTATTTCTTTAGGACCAACAATACAATCATACAATAGATTTATCTGCATATTAAAATAAAGCTATTTAAGAAAAAATAAAATATATAACACTGAGGGAATATTATGTATATAAGCAAAGACATTTAAAATTAAATTCTTTTACAATAGAATAAAGTGAATTTAATGTTTTTAAAACAGTTGTGGAGAGTTATTTATCTGAATAGGGCAGCTTGATTTAATATATTTTTATTCCAAGTAACAGGTTAAGAAGCCTACATACTTCACAAGACTAACCACAGTATCAGAAAATAGATCTTTATGGGTCAACAAGATATTTCTTTATGAAGTTTCTTGCTTTACATGGTGAAATCAATTTCTGTCTTAAATTTGTCCAAGAATCACCTTGATAAATGCATGGAAGAAGGAGGGTATGCAGCGTTAGCATGACTGGATGAACACTGAAGTTGTTAGCTTAGAATGTCTGCTTTCTGTAATGTTCATTCCTGGAACTTATTTTTTGCTTGAATGCCTGTAGATGAAAAAAAGATACCAAAGTGTGATAAGAGAGTTAAAACATCAAATTATTTTTAAATAGTTTTGTGATTTCTTTTCAAGGTGCCATGACCCAAATCTGAAAGATGAAATCATTAAAAGAGGAAAGTTCTGCACGTTGCTGTGGTCATGGTAACACACTGGGGTCACGGTAAAAAAGGTACTTGACATGTTGTGCAGACACGATAAGTTATAGAAATTGTAACATATTATGCAGCACATTCATTTTAGCTGTAAATTTTAACTAAAGTTAGTAATGCATATTCTGCAAAAACTATGTATATGTACTCCCATCCGTAATGAAACACAGGACTGATGGCACTTATTTTAGTAAATGTAGATAACAGAAACAACTTATATGTGATTACAGAATGCTATGAATATTATGGCAGACACCATGTGTATTTTAATGTCAGAAAAATTATAGGCAATATCTAATAGCAAAGATTTATGTGGAAATTAGGAACTGAAGACTAATATAGATGCCAAATGTTTGAAAGCTTTTTGATTACTATTGAGTGAATAAACTTCAGATGCCTGATTGTGACTAAATAAATGAAACAAAATCAAAGAATGCATAGCTTTACAACTCACCCATGCTTCTTAAATGTGCCTGATTTTGCTGCAAAGTTCTGATCTGTCCCTCAAAAATGTTTGATTTGCTGGAAAATCACTAAGGATTAAAATCAGTCAGTAATGCCTGACATCAGAGTTTTATGCTTCTTAGTTTTAGGCAGTGTTGGCTTATAGATTGCCTACTGCAGTCAAAATACATGTGTGTGCTCACTCTCTCCCTTGCTTGTACTTTCTGCATGTCTCAGTGTCTCTCTGTCTCTTTGTCCCAATCATGCACACACACACACACACACACACACACACACACACACACACACACACACACACACACACACTCTAACTTTTTAAAATGTTATGGTCACTAAATAGGAAAGCCACATTTAGCAAGTGTAAAAAAATGGCAGCAATCTGCTTTCTATTTCTGTCTAAACTTCACAGCATCTTAATATGCTCCCATGAAGTGGTGGACTTTTTTTTCACAGGGCATTACCTGTACATTAACAACTGGTTGGAAAACGTATCTTCTCAAATCAGATTGAATAGATAAACTTCTTTAAAAGATTTTACTATACTCCAGATTTATCTCCCAGTTACAGATTTGGCAGAGGGAATTTGCAGTCTTCTCATTAGCACTACTATCAAACAAATTAGTCACACATTCAAGTTCACAGACACTGATGAATAAATCCAATCAAATCACACTTTATTTGGTCTTTTGACACTGCAAATAAGAACAACAAATGAAAACAATGGAATGTCAAAGCAATACAATTCTTGCTGTGCCTAAACATTAAAATCAAGATATCAATCATTAAAGCTATCTCTCTTTAGGGATCCCTGAAGGCTGCTCATAGCGGGATAGCTCAAAATCAGTCATGGATGTAAGTTCCTCAAAAGTTGTACATAAGAGGGAAGAATGGGACCTAATAGGAAAAAGCATCAACTGACACATTCTTTAAAGGGATTAGACTAGGACTGATTTCCTTTTCACTACAAAATAGTTTGACGATGGAAGGACCAATTTCCAAACAGGATTTTCAGGCCAAAGGTGTTCTAAACCATGCTCTTATTTCCCTTAAATAGATTTTACTTACCCATTCTATAAGGATTTTCAGAACTATGCAAAATTCAATGGTGGGCTAATTGAAGAGAAGAATGACATTCTACTGAATCCCTCGTACATAAAGTGAGGACAGAAAATTATAAATTAACATTAACTGTTACATTAATAAAGAAAAGCGAGAGAGCCCAAGACTGAAGACATTGTAAATTACTTGGAAATTATGTCCTTGCTGGAATTTGTGCTATCCACTTCAACTGAATCCTCTTAATGGAGCATCACTGAAACTAATATTTTTTCATTTGCAGAATCATCAAGCACTGGTTCACGAGGTAAATATTTGTTAAAATGAACAAATAAAGCACCAGTAAGTAGCAATGAGTCTATATTACTGACAATTCTGTTGGCAACCTTGAAAAGTGCAGTAAATGTAGGGCAATCTGATAAATGCAGTTGTAATTTTTACAAAGGATTCCAACTACAATGATGCTGGCTTCTCTTATGCATTACAAAATTAGAAATATCAGCAAGGGTACAGCAACTGAGCTGTGACTAGAATGAACAATACTGTTCTGAGGTATACTGTGCCACTTGCTGCTGCCAGAAATTCTGTAACTTGTGTTACATTAGCTACTGAAAAGCAGGAATTAAGCTGGTGATCATTTAAGGCATAGTTGAATGGAGATTTGGAGAAACCATGTATGCTGTATACACTTTACTTTGTTCCTAATGATAGAAGTCCACCATCTACCACAACATGATACAAAATGTTTCAATGTACTATAAAATGTAAGTTATCACAAGAGTAAGAAATTCATAGAAAATGGTTACCTCCCTTCCAATATGGGTTTGAATGAATAGGAGACGCTGCCTATTTTTTTCCAAATTCTCAGTTAAAAATTCTACCTAAATGAATATGGTCAATCATAGGATACCACAGGTAGAAGACATTGCAGTAATCTAGGTTCAGAAAGAGCAACACTTGAAATAAGATTATTTTGCCAGCCAGTGACATAATGTGCTTAATTTAATAGTCAAATGGCCCTTTAATGACAGCTGATCATTAACGACTACAACACGATTATGTGCCTTTATTACAAATTCCAGTTTCTTTCTTGCACAAATAATTATGTATGAAAAATCTGGAGCTGTGAAGAGCCTCATGGCTGAATGTATGACTAATGCCTAACTCAGTTTCGTTTAAGTTAATTGTCAATCAGCTGTTCTTCACCATACGTTGGACAGCATATTGGCTATGCTTAAAGGAATCAATAGCCACGATGCGATCCTGAGGGAAGGACAGATACAATTGGGTGACATATCAATTGAAATGAAACCTCATGATTCTCTCTCTCTCTCTCTCTCTCTGTAATTCATTTATTTATTTTAATGCATTTGATTTTACAATTTGATAACTGAGTGTGTAACCTGGTCCAGAGACTTTAGTAAAGACCTGGGTACAAAAAAGTACAGAGTAAAAATGCATACTGCAGTTATTTACACCAAAATGTAATACATAATTAAGAAGGAAGATGAGAAGCTTAAAGCATTATAGGAGCCCCTTATGTTTGAATGAGGACTAATAAATTGTTAGTTCATTTCAGAGTATATTTACGGTATTTACATGATATAGAGTTGTAGATAGGTCATGTAGTATTTGTATATTTGGTTTAAACTTAAATTGGTAACATTGATTAGGTTTGGTTAAGTTTATTCATAACATGAACAGTAAGGGTTCAATAACAGATCTTCAAGCACTTTACAATGTAGAGAGAGTTTGAAATAGAATTAGACTATAAAAGCACTCACAATGGATGTAGCCAGGAACATGCAATGCACACAACATGCACTTTTTAGAAACTAATTTACTTATTTAGTGCAATGAGATGATATATAACTTTATTATTATTTCAGTTTTGGCAAATATTTCATGGCTTATGGCTGTATAATTTTTTTAAATATTTTTTTTTCAGTGTGCCTCTTACACGTGCACACACACACATACACACACACATACACACGCATACTGTGGCTTTTATTGTATACCTATAGCCAAGTTTGGACGATAATCAGTTTTATTTGGAATATAGTAAGAGAAAGAGAGCAATATCAGAAACCAACAGGACATTTTAATTGAGCAAAGTATAGTAATCCATTATCAAATAAATATTGCCTGAGTCCGCAGGCTCTATGAGAAAAGCATAAAGATAATTTACAAGGACCGGTATAATAATACTCTGTCAGATAAATGGGGTTCAGCCTTACAAAATGTAATGCATAAGGATAAAAGCAATACTTGAGGACCAGTACACAAACATCTTGTCAAACAAATACCATTCCCACCAAAAAAAAAATATATATATATATATATATATATATATGTGTGTGTGTGTGCATATATATATATATATATATATATATATATATATCAATAAACACACAGACACACAAAAACAATAAAAATAATATTCAAGGACCGATATCACAATTCCTTGTCAAATAAATATGGTCTCAGTCCTCAAAATTTATGGGAGAAAGGTATGGGCTGGATTCCATAAAGACTGCGGATTTTGGTGCATTAATATGATATCAGTCCTAAAGTTGTGGATCATGCAATATTGAAATGTACCACAGTGAACTCAGAATACCTTGGTCCACAAGGGAGTATCTCAGTAGCAACATGCACTTAACATACCTCCAAATAATGTGTAAGTAATTTATAATTGCTGTCAAAAATTGATGTGCTTTATCAAAGTTACAGAAAGATGATCACAATTCAAGCATCCTGACAGTCTTACATACATATCTCTAATAGAATATCTCCAGTAAGCTTAATGACAGCTACAGAATATAACTAACTCCATTATTGTAAAAAAAATGCTAACTATCCTGATGTAAACTGCATGCCATTCATAGTACATATCTTCAGAAATCTCTCCAGTAATGTTATAGGCAACTATGGATATTTCTGTAATTCATTTAGTAATAAAATATGCTTGATTGTAAGTTGCATGCCATTGGTAATACATACATTCAGCAATCTGTTCAGAATGCTTAGAGACAACAACTGATATCTCTGCAAGTCATACACTAATAAAATATGCTGGCTATCACTTACAGATTCTAACAAGAGTCCATAGAATTTTGAATAAAAAATGAATAAAGGCAAAGGGCAATCACAGCCAGATCACCACAGCTAACAATGGATATAGGATTTATGTGGGGAATACAGGTAGTGCACACCTCCAAGGAATGTGGGAGATAGAAAAGAAGATGTGTTGAGGTATGGATGAAGAAGAGGGACTCACAAGAGAGATGTCTGCACAGGAAAGTTAGAGGGGTATGGGCAATGTTTGTTTGTTTTTTTTAAATAGACCTTATTTTTATATATTGTTTTAAGAATAGAAGAAAAGGTAAAGATAGGAAAAGTGGAGAAGGACCTCACAGCAGGTATACTCAGAACAAATATCACAACACATGATAGACAAAAGTTGGAAAAAAACAGTAAGGACAGGTAAGTTACACAGATGGCACACTGCATAACACTAGCAATGAAAAGCTGTCAAACAGGATGGGGATGCATACCAGCCATGATGAAATGCAGACAAACATATCTACCTAGACACAATCATGTTATGACATGTTGCAAACTGTGCGGCAGCCATACTTAGATGGACCAATGGTAGATGTATGTTGTATGGTAATAAATAAGGACTACAGTACAAACTGAATAAACAAACACATATCCAAGTAGTCTGACAGCAGTGCAAGTATAAGCCAACATCACAAATGAGCAAATGCAGGTCCCACTTCAGCAGAGGACCTGGCTAAGGCTTTTGATACAATACTCACTCAGGACAGAACCAAACCCCTGACCATGCACGAGAAAGGCAAATAACCAAGCACAGGGCTAACAGCAATATTGTAGCAAAGCAACAAATGACTGCTAAATACATAAACAGGTGTACACATCTCAAACATGCTATGCATGCACAACAGTGCATATACAGTCCAATAAATAATATGGTATTCAGCAAGTTGGCAGCATAACACAATTGGACCACACAGACAATACTTATGGATTGGAGGAACCAGGGTGATGGGGCTGAGACTCATGAATAATCTCAAGGGCTGTCTCCCTAAACTAGTCGGGAATAGCCTGTGCAATAGCCTGGAATAATGACTCCAATCATGTCACTCATCTGTGTCTGAAGCACATCAGTCTCAACCTCATAGATATCCTCCTGATAATCTTCTCTGTTGTGGTCCATGTGTTGACTGCTCTATGGTGCAGCAGGCATGATGGTGCAGGCAGGTGGGAGGCCAGCTTCCTCATCAATCTCATTATCATCATCACTGTCATCACTCAGAGACTCCAGCAGTTGCCTGGCATGTGTTTGTCATCTGCATTTAATAAGTGAACATCCATGAGCCCCATGCTCTCTCAAGATGAATTTCAAAACACGACAGAAATGAAAGGCAAATGTCTATAATGCAGCACAATCCCATGATGACCTTAATATGAAAGTGATGTGCATATCTGCAATCTAACATACATAATTAACATACCATACACTGATGGCTTCTACAAATACAGACTTGAGACTGAAGGTGTGGTAGCATGCATCAAACTTATTTAAAACACAATTTAATTTTAATTGATGCAAACATTAGCGATTCGCAGAATTATAATCCATACAATTGCTGGCAATGAATGGCTCCTAATGCACATAACTCATTCCCTATGTCACTTTATCCCTGATATGTTTTGTTACTGGTCATGTCCATAACTATTGATAATGTATCCATCACTAATGTGAGCAGTTCACTCAAGGCTGTGCAATGGCATGCATGACATAGCTTACCAGTGGGAATCAGGACATCACTTGTACATTTGAATAATGGCCAACATGAAGCATGGCAAGCATCCACAAAGCAAGCACGTGTAATATATCCTGGCATTTGAATGGAAGCATGTCCGATACTGCCTCTTGCCACATTAACATAACTGAACTTTGAAAAACAAAAAGCTCGTAAATATCAGCATAACATTATTATTGCGATCTACACTGTTTAATAATGTTGTCTGCAACAGTAAACTGTTTATCTGAGTGTATGGGAGTAGGAGGTCATTATTTATTTCCTTTGTATGTGTTCCCTGAGCAGTTATGTCTCTGTGTGATTGCAAATATGAGGTTCAGATGAATTTTCTTCCCCCACTCCCCACCTAATAGTCCAAAGGAAATTCCACTTACCACATTCCACACAATCATAACTAGGGAACAGATCTTCATTGCAGTTTCTAAATCCAAATATACTGCATCAAAGGGCCCCAATTATATCCTGGGTTGTTTACTAAACTGCATGAAATATGACCTCTCTCAGCCACTTGAATAATTTTTCAACTGGAGCCAACAATCAAGTTTTGTGCCCAAAGAATGGAAAATGGTTACAGTCATTCCCCTGCAAAAAGGAGGTCCAACTGCTACTCTGGGTATCTACAGGCACATATATCTGACCAACTTGAGATGTAAAGCCATGGAAAAAATCATCATGGACATGATAAATTAAGACATAGGTAACATGCAAACACTGGTCCTGTCATAGTTTGGCTTTGTTAAAGGAAGTTCAGGCCTATTAAATATGGTACATTCATTGAAAGGGTCACTAAAGCAATGGATGCAGCCAAAACTGGGCACATAGCTTACTTAGACCTAGATAAGGCTTTTGGTACAATACTCACTCAGGCATTATATATAAGCTCACTAAATTAAGTATAAATACTTTTATCCCCTGCCGCTTAGCCATATGGCTTGCTGTTAGGACACAGTTTATGTCTGACTTAGTTTGCAGATGATTGCAAGCTGGGGGTTATAACTGACTCCCAAATTGACACAGCCATTCTTCAAGAAGACCTATCTCTGACTAACAAATTGTGTCAATGCCATGGTCTTAAAACAAATTGTAAGAATTGTATAATTGTACCATTTGGAAAGTTAACCATTGTGAATAATTAACAGGTTGATAATACACCCTCAATAGTCAAAACAGTGGTCAAGAATCCGCTTATGCATGTAGACAGTAGCCTTACCTTTGACCACCACAGTGGTGAGGAAAACCTTTTGTGTTGCAGAAGTTATAAAGTAAAGGCATGCCAGCTAGGTCCAAAGAGGTCATTATCACACTGTAGTCTGCCCTTATCACAACAGTCATAGAGTACATTGCTCTCTTCAGTATGCACGTGACCAAGCATATGCAGAAACTACAACTTCTTCAGAGTTTCAATAAAAAAAAAAGAATGCAAGGCATAACAAACTTACCTTATGCAGAGTGACATAAGCCCTTTCCCTCTACTCAGTCTGATATACATTGCTGAGGGGTGATCTATGATTGGCTTACAATGCATCAACAAACTCCGTAGTTATGTATCACCTGCATATTCATAAGTTAAACAGTACCATAAATACAGGTCTAAGGACCAGAATTTTGTCTGTGACTTAAACATAACATATTGGAGAGACAAATGTGTCCAACAGACTGCACTTCCTATGAAGACTCTTCAGAATTGTGAAGTTGACTCACCTATTACACAATTTAAGCACAACCTAGACCAGTGACCAGGGAATTGGAAATTCACATCAGGCCTTTCACTCATGCCCATTATGGGCAGAGGTATGTTATACATGCCCAATCTGCAATGTCTTGTTTGGATACAGGACATCATTATTCTTTTGTGAAAACTTGGCTAGGCTTAGAAAGCCCTCCCAGGTCACTAGCGTAATAAAAATCTATGACTGTATGAATCTATAAATTGTAGTCTGTGCATGTAATGACTCATATGAACAGTCACCAAGTGTCAGTGTTAAAATGAGGACAAAGTGAGATGACAATATTGTGGAAACTAGGTAAGCTATATGACAAACATCTGAGCCAGGCAGCATGATAATTGCCTGAACACACATCAATGTAATGAATACAACAGTAGCAAATATTTATGTTCAATCACCACAGCCTGTGACATATGAAAATCTAATATATGTTGTAATAGTATTGTATGTGCACAACATTATGCATTACATACCTATAGTTAGTACCAGTCAGTAGCCTGCAAAATGCAAACATCTTGATAATGTTTGCTGATTATGAAATGTTACAAAAAAAAAAAAACCTCTCTGCACAAGTATGAGTAAACCTAGGATACAAGTGTATTGTAGGTAGATACAAAATAAATGTTTAACTGCAGGGCATAACAAACCATCTGTAAATGATAGTGTGAACATGGATACAGAATACACCCACTCAGTCTGTGAATAGTCAGGCTATGCACAACAGATCAGTCATCCAGAAACACATCCACACATATGTGCACATAAATATGCATTATAAATTGCAGTCAGAACACTAAGACTTGTATGCAAAACATTAGTCTTAACAATATGTGTGACAGATACACAAACCCAACTGTCATTTAGGTTGTGGAGTATGTAAGAAGTGATAATATGGTACTGCACCGTAATGAGCTGGAAATACTGCATGCAATGAGAGTGAGAAACGAAACTGTTAATTACCCAAGATCATGCTGAACAGGTGCCAGTCTTTCCTTTATGGACCAAGGCTTGTGCACTTTTCAGAATTAATTCTCCAAACACTGTAGTTCATTTAAGAAGGTTTAATTAGATGTTCACAATATCTGAATAATGTCTTCATTAACAGTACTGATAAACAATTCAAGTTGCACTTCATATTCTGATTGTCCTAAACAACGTAAACTGACATAGTCTCTAGATGACCTGTTTTCTGTACTCAGGCTCGAGTGTTTGACATCTCTGAAGTAACAGGTCAAACAAACTTACTAACCTTAACTGAACTGCTATCCTGAACACAACATATTATATTGCTTCAGTCCAGTATTTTATTTACTTTTCCTAACCTTGGTCTCAGGCTTTATCTTGTATGTGCAACATTCCAATAAAGAACATTCTGTAGCTGACAAAATTATATCTTTCCCTTGAGCAAAGAACATTTTGTCTGAACACTTTATGCTTATCTTTCCTTTTTAATAAACTGTCTTCCATGCTTGGCCAGCAATGTTATTTTCCTTACTGCTTAACTGTCTTTTATGCATAAATGGAACACAATTTATTTTACCCTTTAGCTGGTCTAATGTCTAATAAATGGAAATCCCTAATCTAACAGTTGCCCCTGAGGTCCCTGATGAAAGTCTACTGGGACCTACTTCTGTAGTTGCCTTACATTTATATTGCTAACTACTGTATTTAGCTTTATGCTACTTGATTTATAAACAGAAAATAAAAAAAAAATAAATTGGTAATCCTGCAATTTTAATTTTGACTACTAGGTGTCACTTGAACATTTATGCCCTGTTTGTACTGAAGTCTTTTAACTTTATGATTTGAATAAAGTTGCAATTTTAAATTTGACCACTAAGTGTCACTTGAACATTTATGGCCTGTTTGAATTGAAATTTCTTAACTTTATGATTTGATTAACTGCTGTTTTTTTTAACGTAGGGTTAGTTTGCAGACATATTATACACTCCTGAATTTCTTTACATATTTTTTTTAGCTGAGGGTTTTAAAACGTATACCTTATGATAGGCCATATTTTCTGAAAACCTACACAACCTAGTAGCTGATAGTTGTACTTTATTAGCTGCTTACAACCTTACTCCTGGGACTGGACTGGCAACTTTGGATTGTGCACTTTTATCAGCATCCCCCTGCATGTCTTGGATTTTTGCCAAATTTGCCTCAACCATTGAGTCTACTTGGCTCACCTCAGTTATACCTTTTACGTTAATTTTCTTTTATTGCATTGGATATAGAGGAATCCCCTCCTTTGCAATTTTCCTGCCACATATTGTATAGCCTATCAAGGATGATGGCTATTTTCTGAAGACTAATTGAAATCTGCACTAAAAAGATAACTTTATAATTGGTCTTGAAGCATAATTACAATATTCTGTGTTAACTTGTGTCTATAGATTTTTATTTAAATTTGCTCTATAATGCTACTTACCTTTTTTAATTTTAAGAATATTTATGAGCTATAATAGTTTACTAAAAGCTATACCTTCTGTATTTTAAGTCAATACCTTTGCATTGTCTGTTAGTGTTTTTAATATCTGACTAATGTAAAGTGCACTGCAATCTGTAAATTTGCACTGTAATCTGTAAAATAATTAATAAATTAAGCCTGCCCTGGTATGCCTTGAGTGCATTGAATAACTATCACTACCTATTATTTACATAATAAGCCTGTAAAAAATAATTCTGTTACTTTACCCTTAACTAATGACTGAATAATGTGAAGTATTTTGAGATTTGACTGAAATGTATTATACTGAACAGATAACGGAATATGGATGTCATATTCTGAAACTTGACTGATATTTGCATTAGCATATACTGAACATTTAAAAATAGCTGTGTAAATTCTGGAAACTAAACTAAAAGAATATATTTTGTCTGTGTTAACAATACAGATAAAAGCATAACTGAAACTGGTACATGTTATATCCTGAGAGCCAAACCATTATTGTTTAAATATAGATATACTGAAACTAATAATATTGTACAATTGTCTGAAAACATGAGAACATTTTGACAGTGTTACCTGAACACACGCAAACTGGAATATATCTGAACACAGACTGAAAACTACTACTACTGTACAATTGTTACCATGAACCTGAAAACACAAGAACATTGTCTGAAAACGTACATACTTGCTTTAATTTATACATTTTAACTTTAAACAAAGATTGAAGACATAACTGACACACACAGGGTTCCTATTATATACTCTAGGCGTTCTAATGAACACCTCTTCATCGACCTTTAAATAACGAAAACACAAAACAGTGAATGGTCATATAAGTGATTTCTTTCCCTGGGAAAGAAATCGCTTGGCCACCTCTGTTACTTTGCCATTTTCCTCACTGTAGTGTGATCTTGGAGTTGGTGTATTTAGTTAGGGGTGGTGTGGGGGGGCATAGCCCCCCACTTTGTTTTGTTTGTAGTGATGTGTTTTTTTGTTTAGGGTAAGCAATTTCTTTCCCAGGGAAAGAAATTGCTTATATGCACGTTCACTGTTTTGTGTTTTCATGGTTTATGGGTCAATGAAGAGGTGTTCGATGAAACATCTCTTCAAGTATCTAATATAGACCCAACGCACAGTCAATTTCTGCCCACGGTTCTTTGCTAAATTTTGCTCTGCATTGTTCCAGTCACTGATAAGATAAAAAAAGGCCTGCTTTAATGTTGAAGTGTCTTCTTTGTAGTTAGGCCTTTTAAACCTCTTTTTTTCATTTCTTGTACAAGGCTAGGTAGCTAAAGTTTTTGATTGTATTTAGTATCAGGTCCTTACAATAACATCTGCATCTTTAATAATTACAAACTGATAGTATTACTTATTACCCTGGCCATATTTACATTTTACTGCATGAAATACAGCTTTAACAACTATAAACTGGCAGCCTTGCTTGCTGTGCTGACTTTATTTACATTTTTCTGCATGAAAATAAACATACATTTTTCTGCATGAAATGAACATTTGCTGCTAATAAACTCTTGCAAGTCTGTAGGTAAACCATTTTTTTACAATATCTTGTTAAAATTTAACACAACACCCAATATTGACATAATGTACATTTCCAAAATGGTACTGTCACACCGGGTATGTAATCAGAATCTTGCTGTTTTCTTTTTAGGCTGATTGGCTTCATTTAAAACATCTAATTTCCAAAGGCTTGCTGCTGAGTGGAGCTACTTTTGACCATTTAAACCCTGATAGTACTGTCACACTGGGTATGTAATCAGAATCTTGCTGTTTTCTTTTTAGGCTGATTGGCTTCATTTAAAACATCTAATTTCCAAAGGCTTGCTGCTGAGTGGAGCTACTTTTGACCATTTAAACCCTGATAGTGTGAAAACTGTACTAGAGTCCTCTGGCAGAGGTCTGTTTGTAACTGAAACTGAAGCCCTTGTATCATGTAACACATTGTGCCACATTTTATAGAAATGTATGGTCTGTCATCCTTTTCAACCTGGAATAAAGTCAAATACACAATCTGATTTGGTGCTGGACTATTTTATACATATTCTGAAAATCTGGTACGTCACTGGCAACATTAACCCGAGCTACAGCATACTTTTGATTAGCCCTTGGGCTTGAACTTTGTAACTGTTTTCTTACATGTCCAAGTTTTTACAAAAAAAAAAAAAAAGCATTTAAATGCTGGGAATGGTGAAGTCTGTTTTACTGCTACAATATCAATATTTACAGGAAAAATCTTATTATTGGCATCTGATGCTTGCAAAATCTGTTTCTGTCTCACCACTAAATGGACAGCTTTTCTAAGGTCTTGGCTGTAGCAATTACATTTAACTTGATAGTTGTATCAAGTTTCTGAACTTATTTTAAATGAAACTCAAAGTAGTAATGTAACACTGCATTTCTGCACCTATATAAAATCAGTTTTAACTGTTGAACCTTTTTACATTTTGTCTCGTGACCCTTAGATTTTAACTTACTGGTCTGTGAGTGAAACTCCATCCACATTTTTGCCATAACCGTTTCTTTATCTGACGTCATTTAACTTTTCCATAGTACTGAATGCTGCAGCAATTTATTATTACTGTCTACAATTTTCTTGGATAAATAGTGAAACTGTAAATGCATCAAATAAGATTTTTGCCATATAGCTCTATGACATATAGTGCTGTTATTAATTCAGCTTGCTAGGCTGACTGTAATCTGAGCTGATGTACTTGGCAAACTACCATTTCTGCACGAAACATATGCAGTCTGAAACTGATTACATAATGTATTCTTTTATACATAGAATCTGAATTTTTAACTGTGTTGTCACTTTTACAATGTAGCATTAACTTAAAATTTTACATTTTGTAAACTAGTAAACATTATTTTATCTCTGTCTATATTACAGTATTGTTTATGCATTGAAACACTTGAATACCAAGCTTTTAACTAATGACTGCTAAACAAAACAATACAAAAAAATTAATTTGCCAACTGTAACTGCAAACCCTTTATTCTACTAATTAATTTGGCTGTTATCTCTGATATACCTTACAAGACATAGAGGCATAAGGTTACCATTTTTCCTAACTGACTACACCCAATATGTCTTTCTGAGCACTTCATCTGTGTCATCTGAACTGGAATTTATTGTATATTTAACCCATAAATCTGCATGTTTATGTTGGAACCAATTCTTTAAAATCTGTACATTTGCACATATCTCTTTACTGAAGTCTAAACCAGTATATACAAAGCTGTTGTACTTAGAACTGTTAGCTGCATAATCTTTGACCTTTTAAATTCTGACAAGACCACATTTGTATTTTTCCTATGTGTACCCAGAATTTATTTGTCTGTAAATAATAAAATAACCTTAAACAATGACAGATTAATGCTCTGATCTTTACAGATAGTTATGGAATGTATTATTTTACTTAGCACTGAAGTCTGTTTTTCAGTTACAAAATCTGCACTTTGATTTCTCTTATCTTCAGTGCAAACATACTTGATTCTAAAAAAAAGAAACTAGATGAAGTAATGTGAACTTGAGACACTATGTGCATGTTATGTATGTAGACTGTGTTGACATTTGGAATACTGCGACATACTTCTGTATTCTGAATTGTATGTATTATATTCTGAACATCTGTATGTGAAACTTTACTACAACTGAAATTATTATGGTGAATTGCATGCGCTGAAGCATGTACACTCAAACTGGAGACCATACTGACTTCTGAGTCATTAGCTTGCTTTTGTGATTTAAATCTTTTATGTTTAGACATATTTAACATTTTTGAACTTATAACCTTTAACTTGGCACCAACACAAGTCTGCTGTCTGGGGAGAGACATATTGCAACCCAGCAAGCAGCGGAACCCATTTACATGCAGTTTCCACTACAGCATCTTTTCTTAAGTTCACAGTGACTGTTTATACAGCAGGCATACTACAGCAGCACTCGCAGAGCCGACCACCCTTTCAGTGAAGGTATCATTCTAATCTTTTCACATCCAGTTTCCAGTACAGCATATTTTCTTCAGTTCACAGTGACCATTTATACAGCAGAAGTACTACAGTACTCCGGAAGCTTTTCAACTGAAAAGGCTCCAGTAAAGGTAAGTACGGTACTACAGACCACCCATTCAGTAAACGTATCTTCGCCTCCAGACTTGGTCACACTATCGGTGTTTTGTTTAACTACATGTGTTCTACAAAGTAAATCAACAAAATACAACTGCAGTAAGTAATTTTTTCAAGTACAGTTTTACTGCAAAAGCTAGCTTAATTTCACAGTTTCATTAACAGTTTATAGTGACAGCAAATGTTTCATAACAGACTTTTCAGCAGCATGCCAGTGTTTTTTCCATAAATAAAGCTGTGAAATCTATACAAAATATGCTGAAAATTGTGGCATGACAGTTTCTCATTAAAACAGCATTACTTCATACAGAAAACTGACAACCAAAGTGCACAGCACCAGTGTTCACTTTAGAAAAGCTACATGTTGGGCGCCATTGTAAGAATTGATATTGTACTGTACCGTAATTAGCTGGAAACATTGTATGCAGCGAGACTGAGAAACAAAACAAAAGTCTTAATTACTCAAGCTCATGCTGAACAGGTGCCAGTCTTTCCTTTATGGACCAAGTCTTGTGCACTTTTCAGAATGAATTTTCCAAACACTGTAGGTCATTTAAGAAGGTTTTATTAGATGGTCACAATAGCCGAATACATTAACAGTACTGATAGACAATTCAAGTTGCTGCACCTCATATTCTGATTGTCCTGAACAACGTAAACTGGCATAGTATATAGATTACCTGATTTCTGTACTCTGGCTTGAGTGTTTGACATCTCTGAAGTAACAAGTCCAACAAACTTACTAACCTTAACCGAACTTCTGTCCTGGACACAACATATTATATTGCTTCAATCCAGTATTTTATTTACTTTTTCTAACCTTGGTCTCAGGCTTTGTCTTGTATGTGTGACATTCCATTAAAGAGCATTCTCTACCTGAAAAGATTATATCTTTCCCTTGAGCAAAGAACATTCTGTCTGAACACTTTGTCTCACCACTAAATGGACAGCTATATGAGCAAAGAACATGCTGTCTAAACAGTTTGTCTCACCACTAAATGGACAGCTATATGAGCAAAGAATATTCTGTCTGAACACTTGGTGCTTATCTTTTCTTTTTAGTAAACTGTCTTCCATGCTTGGCCAGCATGATTATTTTCCTTTCTGCTTAACTGTCTTTTATGCATAAATCAAACACAATTTATTTTATCCTTTAGCCGGTCTAATTATAAATGGAAATCTCTAATCTAACAGAATATATTTCAAAATGTGTCTGCATAATACAAATGGCTTGCTAAAGGATATTTAAACATTTATTAATTTAAATTTGAGTTTTAAGCACAGGTATAGTGTGATAATTTCAATTTCCTTACTGATGCATGATGGGTATTTATGCATTCTAAGCAATATAGATAATGTGAAAAATACAGCCCTGTAATAAGGATCAGATTAATTTCATTTAACAAAATAGAAAAAGTAATCAACATACCTCTCTCCCCCAACTGCTACTCAGTCAAGCCTGTGCATCTGCTCAATGCACTGGGCATTATTTCTGGTCCTGTCTTCCTCATCTAAAAATAGAAAAGAGCAAATATGAATGATGTATACCCCGGTTATTTGAGGAATATATTTCTCAGAGCAGGTTCTAAAATATTACTGTACTACTACTCCTACATAAACCAAATCTGAAACCCAGACTCTCTCTCAGTACCAGTTCACTTACTTCTAAAGTAACTAAAAACTTTCTTTTCTCTTATCACTGTAGGAACCTACTTTCACAAGTAATACTTATTATGCTTATTCTTCCTTTAAATTGTATCTAAAATCATGCTTGTAGTTGTACTTGTTATACTATACAAAAGTGTTTATTATATCCTATGTATTCTGCTGCATGTTGTATTATCAAAATGTTTTGTATATTTGTATGTTCTGGAGCTTTTCTCCCCAGGCCTCCATTGAAAATGGGCTATCTTAGCCTAATGGACCATCTTGGTAAACCAACTGCAAATAAATAAATAAATAAATACTTTCCTTCTGATAAACACCATAAACATTTTGCAAGGTTACACATAGGCTTTTACATCTTTGAACATAGTTAAACACAGATTAGAGGACATGAGATTCAAACCTGGAAATGTAATGTACATTCAAACTCTAACTGTGACACCTACCTGCCTAACTAGTCCATCTTCACTGAAAGTGTGTTGCAAACGCATTGAAAACACGTTCTGTTATATTATCATCTGGATGAGGAATAAGCTACTAATGTGGGTCCTGGTTTAGTATTTCAATAAATGAACACATGCTGGACATGTATGAAAATATTTGGCAAAAATTAATTTGTATTAGTACTTTGGACACAAACATTGACAGCAATGGAAAACATACATTCCTCAGACAATGGGACAGTGTTATATATCATAGAGCTTCTGTTAACAGAAACATAAAAGTTGCTGTACATAAGAGACACAGTAAGCTATATGGGAGGACTAAGATATTCACTGGCAAAGTGCACATCACATCTTCCCTCTTCTGCATCTCAGTTGTAAGTCTGCCCAGCCCACTCCCTCAAAATATAAGGGTGATGTGGTTGTTGAATTGAATTTAATATTTAACGATAAAGCAGTTTTGAAAATACCATATTGCAAAAAAAAAAACTTTGTCAGACATATGATGGTCTGGACCAAGCTTTACTAATCCTGTATTTAAAGACCTGCTGTTAACAGAGTGTAATGGATAATTGGCATATTCATAGTAATTTGACAATTAACTGAGTTATTCATAATCATGCTCAAAATAAATGTTAATATTAATACGTTCAATATTCTTCCTACATAACTGCTATGTGTGAAGTAAACCAAGATAACAATTGAATGATGTTTCCCCTTTGTGGATTGGAACCCACAGCAAGCCAAAATCTAAACATGGCTGCTTTTCTTACATGTAGAGCTGACAGGCAGCAAGAATTTTTTCTTAACAAACAGGTACTACTTGTGTTTGAATTCTTCTGGATAACAGATCAATAAATAAGCTTCAAGCATTTATTTATTTATTTATTGACATTTGTCAACCAGGTTAATCCAACTGAGCCAGGGGCCTAATTTCAGTGGAGACCCGAGGAGAAAAGCTCCAAAAAGTAACAATTTATAAAAGAGAAAAGCTCTGAAAAAAGCAACAATTTTACAAAAGATAAACAACAGGTCATAGAATAAATATACAACAAAAATACAGCTCTATATACATTAAAGCAGACAGAATATTGTTATGAGGAATCAGGGGCAGCTCGTGCTATAGGGCTGCAGCCCCCCACCTGTAGAAAGTAAAAAGAAAAATAAATCAGAAGTCCCCCCAAAGTAAGTAGAAAAAAAAAATTGCGAGTCCCGGAACTCTACACATGTGTGCTTGGAGTTCCTGGTACTCAGAATTCCAGACTGCTGTGTTAGGCAGTCTGGATAGGGATGAAAGGGATCTTCATGCTGCCAGTCCAGAAGTCTGTGTGGTGATGACCGTACAGACCGGAAGGACACTGGACTGCATCGCCCGCAGGCTGGAGGCTCCAGCCTACTCATGTCTCATGGGGAAGCCATTACAGCTTGCACGGGCTGCTACGGAGGACGGACAGTTGATCAGGCTGCTGCAGAGGATGGATTCAGGCTGCTACAGAGGATGAGGGTTTAGATCTGCTGCCATTAAAGGTATGATGTTTCAGGACTGGTGTGTGTGTATAACATGCCCCAGTTGCTACATACTGGTGGCTAGAGAAAACACATGGTGGTGGGTAGAGAATACTCAGGCTTGAACCCTGTACCTTGGGTGCAGGTAGTAATGGCCTGAATTCCTTACCCACCACCATTTGTAAAAAAATTCTAGATTTTTGCATCATATTTGTTCTGTTCCTCATAAAATCTGTGGTTTCTGTATTTTTGTTGTTCCTGGCAAAGTCAATAGTGCAGTGGTGCACTGGTAGCAGTGTTGACTGACAGCTACAGGTTCTCTGGTTTGTTTCTTGGCTGGGGTGCTTTCTGTTTGGAGTCTGCATGTCTTCCCATCTTACAAAGGCATGTGTCTGGAGTGTTTCTCCCTGCTCTGCTGAAAATTGACTTTTGTTCCAAGTCAGACTTTCCTGGTTAACAAATGTTAAATAAAAATAACAGGCATTTGAATTTCAGACTTCATATTCTTCAGAAAGTACACAATATTTTATTCTAGCAATTTTCTAAGTTTATAACATGGATATTTGAAATTTGTCCTTATTTTTGGGACTGTATTCCCCCATTATTGGATTTGTCCAGGTATTTTGTACTAAGGTTGAGAGCTATGCTGAGAACTGAATTCAAAGAATATGTTTGGGGGCTGTATTCCTCCATTACTGGCTTTGTCCATGTGGTTTTTGCTAAGAGGTTGAGAGGTATTGTGAAAACTGAATTCACTGAATATGTCTGGGGGCTATATTCCTCCATTATTGGCTTTGTTCAGGTGTTTTGTGCTAAGAGGTTGACAACTATGGTGAGAACTGAATTCACTAAATGGTAGTCATTTAAGTTACAGTCTTCCTCTCTTTCACAACACAGCTGATTTGGCATAGTGGTATGTTGCTCTGACTGTTTTGCACAGGGTTCCCTTGGGTTCAAGACTTGGCAGTGAAATGTATGGCGGTAACACAGCATTTTTTTGTAACAAATTTCCAACATTATACAAGCAATGTTTAAAATGTGTCCCTGGCTTTTGGGCTTTTGTCCCTCCTCCAATAAATTTTGGCTTTTTCCAGATTTCTTGTGCTACAAAGTTCAGAGATACAGCGGAGTGTCAAGCAAATTTTACAAGGAGCTGAGAGCTGCAGGGGGAACAAAAGTTTAGTACTGCTTATGGTGAATCTACTTGCATTGTTAATAGCACAACATGCAGTGTACTTTTTGATGCAGAAGGCTGTGAGTTTTACTCCCTCAGTAGGCAGATGCATTGCTGATAATGTACTGTGTTGTAAATGGGGTGGATGCTGCAGTCCTTTTTGGCAAAGATACCTAGTAACTATGAACCTGTTATCAGTTTGCCATCCATTCCCTACTGTGATATTACTAGCTTATCATTTTTTAATGCAACATGGACAATTTATTCCTCAAGGGCAAGAACCACTTTATTTGTAGTTGAAACAATGACATATAAAGTGGTTTGCCAGCAGCAACCTCTTCATTAGTTACAGATTTCTTTAATGTGGTATTATTTAGATGACTTTTACTTCTTCAGAGATTGTGCATATTTACTGATGCTGGTGGACAGTAGAAGTTTGAGAAGACTTTTATGATGGAAATGTAAGTTTGAGTAGACTTTTATGATGGAATTGTTCTGAACTGAGCAGTTTTGTCATTATCGGTACATGCATTTTGTTTCATTGTTTACTGGAAAAATGTTCAAAACAATACATTTAAAATGCCCTTTAACAACTGTACTGTATTGTACAAGGAATATAATTTAATACAATCAGGAAAGTGTATCAAAGAGCATGTGCATGTTTCATGTTCAAGGGGCCTATGATTTGTAAACAGCCCAAAGTTAATCTTTATCTGCCACTGGCAAAATGTATTTTCTTTGAATGTGGGTTTCAATGCTATTTCAATGAATGTGAGTTTCAAGGGCAGGGAAGTTATAATGCTAAGTCTATTTTCATTGTAAGACTGCATTCCTTTGTTTAGCAGATATCTATTAGGGTCTGTGCTGTAAAATGCAAAATAAAACTTTCAAATGAAATCCAAATCATCGCAGAAGTAAAGCAGTATGCCCATTAATATTTATGGTAAATTGGGTGAAATAACCAAGGAATGGGACATTGGAATGGCTGCAGGAGGAGGCTCCATTCATATAGAGACAATCACTGCATATTGCTGTTGCTTGCATAATCATGTATCATAATTTTTGATTTACATCAGCAGATTTGAGCTATGCACACAGATCCACACAGGATGATGACAGTGAATTAAAGTGTAATGACGTATTCATACAACTGCTGTACAGACAAAACCATGGAACCAACGTATGTAATACTGTCTGTATTACTATTCACCGTTCCATCTACTTCTGTACAGCACCAGGAAATGACAGGTGACTGTCTCCATACTGTGTTACTGTGATCACTACCTATTATTGCCTCAGCTGTTTGTCATGGTACTGTTGTTTACTGTCATACTGATATCTCCCTAACATTGTACACTACAGGTACTTCCAGTGGAGGCCCAAACCATGCAGATGCAAGTACTGACAGACCAGGTATGTTACTGCAACAAGTTATTGTTTGCATCAATGGGTAGCACACGTGAATGTGACATTAATGTCACTGTTTTTCAATACAGGGCCATCTGCCCCACAGGTGCAACATCTGTCATATGAGTGTCTGTAGCCCCTGTTATTGTGTTGTTTATGTCATGCTCTATGCAACATCTGTCACATGAGTATCTGTAGCCCCTGTTATTGTGTTGTTTATGTCATGCTCGCTATCAGTATCCTGTTGGCTATATACATGACTGTGTTATCTTTAGCTTTACTTTCCCACTGCAGGATCTGTAGTGCAACATACCAACTCACAGCAGTGGAAGTCTTGTCAGTGGTAAGCTATTAACTATCTTTTGTACGTGTCATTGCTGTCACTGCTGCTGTTGTCCACCATTAATACTGTGCCTTCTTCCATTCCTAACCAGACTGCATCAACCTCATCAACTGCACAAACAAGTGGTATGTCCATGTAAAAACTACTTTGTTTTAAAACCATTTAAATGGTTCATGCTGCCAATGCTGTGATTTATAATGCTGACTTTTTTTTTTTTCTGTTACAATAGTTGATGTTCATCCCTTTTCAGCAGTACCATTTTCCCAGAAGGAGTTGTCAGGTGGCGGGGTTTTTATTTGTATTCATCACATATGCCATGCACCTATGATATGTAACCTAATTGTCTATTCTCTGTTATGTAGATTACATGACCCATACATAGTGAAGACCTCATGCTAATTCATTATTATCTGTAACGTTGTGGTGAGATTGTGTCAAATGTCTTTAAGGATATCCATGTGATGTAAGCACATTGTTCTGATCTGTGTCATCTGCTTCTTCTTTTATCACATTAACTATCTGTGCCCTCCATTAGCTCATCCAGTGATCATGATAAGGAATCTGATGTGTTTCAGGTTGGTAGCATGGCCCCTGGCACACAGGACAGTAACGTGTTGATACAGTCTGGCAACGATGGAGACAGTCATGTGGATGCAGCTGTAGTCTAATATGTGGATGGAAACTTCTCTGGCCATTCTGATAATGAGGCGATATCCGAATGTGAACAGGATGAGACCAGTGAACAACAGACCCAAGCTGAGACTGCTGCTGATGTACACAATTCCCCACAACATGTTGATGCTGCCTGTCACAGTAGATGTAGGTGTGAAGATGGTGTGCATGGCCAGGTGTCAGAGGGTGTCTGCCTACTCCTGCAGGCAAATGAACGTTTCAATCAACATCATGGATCAGGCATTTGTGCACTTGCCATGCCACAGATCATGTTGCACGCTAACTGTGTCTGCTGTATAAAGGACAGGAGCACAGACACGATGAGGTAATGGCATCATTCACTGTTCATAATGAAAGTATGCCATCTGTGTCATGGTCAATAGAAACCCTGTCCTATACAATGCTACAGCAGGGCAAGCATGGTTCTGCATGCCTGACCGTGTTTAGCCAATTGCCACATGGGAGTGGCAGGCCACCTCTCAGAAAAAACAACCTTGTCCATTGAGCATTATTTTCTATGCTCCAATGTGCACACAGTTCCACTACTAGCCCATCTGCTGTGGTCCTGATAGTCACAACCAGACAGTCAAGTCACAGTCGTGCTCTTTCACCTCAACATGGTTTTGTCATCTCATCAGTCTCCAACCTGGGCCAAATTTCCCTGTATGTGGTAGAAGCAGAGCAGACGACAGTGTGAGCCATTAGTGTGGTTGACCTAGACTGTGTTAGAGTGAGTCCAACAGTTTAGTAAACATAGCTCACTCTATGTATTACATTACTTTATACATACTTCACTGTGATATATTTGACTTGTGATATTAAAAGTTCTGCATTATGTCCTGTATTGTTTCTGTTTTTTTCAACTTGTTATAATGTAGAGATAGGAATGTGTAGCATTGATGTGTGTCCATTATTGTTTGCCATACACTGATATAACAATCTGAGGCTGTATGCATACCTGTATCAGTTGTACCCTGAGTTGATGATCCCTGTTGCAACATATTTGTATATGTTCATAATGTTATGTATTATGATTGTGGTTATGTCTGATACTCAGTGTGTACAGCTAGTGGGTAACTGACATTAGATGCAATCCATGCTGCTGTGGTGGGGCAACACCTGAACATCAGTGTTTAATATGTGTACTCCTGTACATTGGCTTGTCATGACTCAAAGTTGTGGGTCAAACACTGCCATGTTGCCTGGGCCTGCACTTCTGGTTGCACCCTACCTTGCTTGCGTCTGTCTTCTGCCACCTATGTCTTCTTGCTCTTCCTCTACTACCTGTGATGTCATCTATAGACATCTGGGGTTCTCTGGGTTGTTGACCCACACATGTAGCTGCAACATCACACCACCATGTGCTCTAGTTAGCAGTTGTGCAGTATGTTGCACACCATTATCATCTGTGCTGCTTCTCAGGTATGTATTGCAGTGCAGCCCTGGATGTCTCCAGACATCTGAATCTAACTTTCAGTACACCATATGTACTCTTTATGGTGTTTCTGTTTGCTGCATGAACACTATTGTAGGCCTCCTCTGCAGGGTTGTATGGTTCATGATATGGGGTCATTAGCCGTGGGTCTATATTAGATAATCGAACTTTCAAAAGTTTGACTGTCATATGGTCAACACCATATGATCGAACTTTTAAAAGTTCAAAAATCTAATAAAAAAATAAACTACACAAATAACCTACCTGAATGTTTTAAGCAGGGGGTGCAAACCCCCCTGCACCCCCCACATAGGGGGCTGTGCTGTCCACACCCCCCGCTCTTTAAATATATCAACTCTGAGATTGCACTACAGTGCAGAAGAGGGAAATCTTCCCATTCTGTGCTGTATGGAGATCTCTGTTAAAATGTTCGAACTTTCAAAAATTCGATCATATGATGTCAACCATATGACAGTTGAACTTTGGAAAGTTCGATCATCTAATATAGACCCATTAGCCACATCTCAAGTGGATAACCACATTCATCGGTGGTGGGAAATAAAAACACATTTGGTCACCATGGATATTGTTGAGAGGGGGTATCCTTAGCTTACATCCTAGCTGTGTTCCTGTACTTAACCAGCAGTTGTCCCTCAGGTATTTCACCTTGCTGAAATGCAGCCCTCAGTCCACTTTCTCTTTATATGTCAACATCTTGGACATTTCCAGGGTGTGTTGCCAAGATGTTTGTTATGCTGCCTTCCTTATGCACACATAACCTGGTAGTTCAGGGATGGCCATCTCTTGTTGTTTATGTATTGGTCTGCTTTAGGATGTACTGATGTCTTGATAGGTATGTTCATGTAATCTGCTGCACTGAGTACATGGAGGAAGATTGCAATACAGTAAAACTTGTGCATTACAGTTATCCTTTCCATGAGGGTGGATAGAAAGGGGATGTAGTTATTAACATTGCTGCACATTGCTACCAGGAATTTTGCCAGGATATGGCCGACAGTTGTCTGTAACACTCCCACATAATCTCCACATAATCTCCCCATATGTTTCTGGAATATCCCAGATACAAGTACACACAGCTGAGAAACATTTTGTTTTCAAGGAGGATAGGATTTCCTCGCAGAGTCCACATGGACATGTGTGGGACACACATGTTGCAGACAGCCTACACCATTTGTCTGTCTAGCTGGTACCTGTCAATTATTTGCTGCTTTGACAACTGGTTTAGTTGCAGCCTTGCTCTGACTGGCTGCCTTCTAGAGTGCACAGCCCCATCCTAATTTATGGCTTGTATCACTGTAGCCTGTTGAACTTCATTAACTACAGGTTGCATTTTTATGTTTTTTTTGGTATTGTTTCATAATTCGGCAGATCCATATCAGTGTCTTCTGTTCCTTGATGTACGTAAAGCATACACTGAAGATTTCAGAAACAGTATATGCATTGCATTTGTCACATTTAAGTTGGGGTCTATATTAGAATATCGAAGTTTCAAAACTTCGAATGTTCTAATATTGATCCCTATTCAGCGAAAGCTGAAAATATTGAAGCAACAGAAAACTGAATTTTTTTCCTAGGGAAAGAATTCGATTGTCTGTTTCTGTTGCTTCTGTATTTTCAGCACTGTGGTGGAAAGTTACAGGTCGGGTTCAGGTAAGTGTGCGATTGAGTGTGGGTTAGGTTAGTTAGGGTTAGGGTGTGGGTTAGGTATGTGTGCGATTGTGTGGACGTGAGGGTTAGGGCAGGTTAGTTGAGTTAGGGTTAGGGCCTAGGTTAGGTATGTGTGCGATTGTGTGGATGTGAGGGTTAGGGCAGGGTATGTGAGTTAGGGTTGGGGCACGGGTGAGGTGAGTGTGCGATAGTAATGGACCTTAGGGTTAGGGTTTGGGTTAAGGTAAGTGGATAGTTAGTGGTGTGTGTATAGTTTAGTGTAGGGTTAGGTGTAAGATTTTAGGTGTATGTGTGTGGATTGCTGTTTGTTTGATGTGCTTGTGTTGTGTGTATGTGTTTCGGAACAGCAAATTTTTTCCCTAGGAAAAAAAAATTTTCAGCTTTCTCTGAATAGGTATCGATATTAGAACATTCAAAGTTTTGAAACTTCAATGTTCTAATATAGACCCTTAAGTTGAGTTTGGTGTACACTATGTGGTTTGGAATCAGACAGGTATGCAGGGAATCCATAATTATCCTATGTGGAATAGTTAAGCAGTCTGTGTGCTTCAGCGTCCTTTATGAAATCCTGTCTGCAACTGGTGCATTGAAGTCTTCCTTTGACTTGCTGCGCTGTCCATAAATACCTTCCATGAACTTTACGGTATCTGGCACTACACGTTGCTTAAATTAAAATGCAGTAACAAAGCTCTGCAGGTGAGCTGCTACCCAGAATTTATTATTTTTTCCTTATTTAGTGAATAATGGTATTTAGACACTGACAAATACTGACATGCTGTATAGCATATCACTTTTATTGAAATTCTGTGCTCCACACCGAGCACTATTAAATACCAAGCAATAATATCGACAAACCCAGTGGCTGAGAGAAAACAAAACAACAACTGTTCAACCTTAGCTCAACTCAGAACAAATCACTCCCAGTTTGAAAGAAAATTAAATGCATTATGAAGACACACTGGGACAAATTCAGAAAAGGTACTGCAAAGTGTACATGAGGTATATACCTTTCAGTAACCATTTATGATTCAGAGATAACCCTACCATGGTGCTGCATCATGATGACATGCGACACCATGGTAAGCAGTTTTCGTGGTCATGCTACATGTTAATGAGGCAGTCCTGGGGATAGGCATATGCTAATTAGCATGTACCCTACTTTCAGAACTATCTGCAATAAGACATTTATGCAGCTGTGCATACAGCCACTCAGGTTGCTCACAGTAATGAACATAGCCTTTTGGATGTGTTCATCCATCTTAGTAGAGGTAAGTGTGGGGGACGTTGGTGATCAGGTAGTGTTAGGAGATGGGAATGTGTGCATGTGAGGGACTGCATGTGTGAGTATATGTCTGCCTGGGAGGCAGCAGTAGGAGGGCTATGGCCAGGGTATGTTATATATGTGTGTGGTTGAATGGATGTGTGTGTGGCTGTAAGTACAATCTTGAAAGGTATGTGTGTGCATGTGTTGTGGCTGCCATACCTTAAACTCCTAAACTAATGAGCAAAGGCTGCAACTTTGGGTTGGGGGGTATTGGACACCAGGGATGTCTTTAAGTGGGTAGGGAAGACGAGACATTTAGAGGTGTCTTTATTACACAAGTCATTGGGGAACACTAGACACCAGGGATTCATTAACTGCATGGGTGGAGGGAATACTAGACACCAGGGATGTCTTTAACTATGTGGATTGAAGGAGAATAATAACTCACCAGGGACATTTTCTTATGCTGTAATACCATTTCACACAATGGGATAGGGGAATCCTTAACCACTAGGAATATCCTGTCATGCTGTAATAGCACTTACATACAATGTGATGGGAGGAAACACTAGCCACCAGAATCATCATCTCATGCCATAATGGCACTTACATACAGGGGGAGAGCAATATCATTCAGCTGAATCAATGAAAGTGCTAACTGTAACATAAAGGGTTGGGGAAGGGCCTTCCCATTGAAAAACTACTAGGGTTATTCTTCCACCTACCAGGCTGCTCCACAGCCTGCCCTCCCTGAACACCTGTCTCCCAAATCAATGCCAATCCCTAATCCTGCCCCTTACTCTAACCATGCACCACCCAATAGAGGAACTCTTACTGTAATGCTACCACTGCACAAAATAATTGCATACTCACTATGCATACATGCACTCAAATACAATATTAAATCTAATCCCATATCTAACCCTAACCCAGAAACACACACACACACTAAACCTATCCATTACTTTATTCCTGACTATTAGTCACATGCATATACACTAAACCTCTTCCCTTACTTAACTGTTACACTGACTGTAACTCAGACATTCACACACACACACACACACACACACACTGCCACCACTAATAAATAAACACGTTTTTTGACAACACACACATTTGGCCAAAACATTCTTCATTACATCTGGCGTTTGCACAGACTACACCACACTTTGCTTTGTCAAATAAATTTTCAGCAAATTGAAATGCAAACTATCTTGCTGTCTACACACACACACACACACACACACACACACATATATATATATATATATATATATATATATATATATATATAAATAAATATACACACACACATACATATATATATATATATATATATATATATATATATATATATATAAATATAAATATACACACACATATATATATATATATATATATATATATATATATATATATGGGATAGATTCAGAACTCTGAATGTCGATGCTCACAAGACTGACCCCAAAACTTCGACTCGGATAACATTACCCAGCTATTGTACCAGCTATAAAAAAATCTATTAACTTGTTGTCTGAGATCGTAAATTAGTGGGATTAGGTTTTTTTGCCCTTTCCCCACTGTAGTCTGATCTCAGACTTGGCATATAAATACAAGTAGCAGGAGGTGTGGGGTGCACTTTGATGAATTGTTTGTCTGTTGTTCAACATTTTCTGATTCAACCTTTTGGAGTTAATCTTATGTGCATCAGAATTCAGACCATTCAATGTTTTTAGTGCATTATATATATATATATATATATATATATATATATATATATATATATATATATATATATATATAATGTATCCTGGGGGTGGGCTTGACATTGCACAGTGCAAAAGTAGTTTTTTTTTTTTGTACAGATTTAACTTGTTGATTATGTTCAGTTTATTATTAGAGCTGAGATGTTTTGTGTTTCAGTGAAGGAAAACATGGTGTTTCTTAACAGATCATAGTTTATTTCCATTTAGTAACTGTAATAATATGATTGAGTTGTTAGCCCTTTATCAGCAACATCCTTGGGTAAAAAAGCTCTACATATAACAGTAATGGAAGAAAAAAAAGCACAAATAAATAACATAGCATAGTGAGTATGTTAGAACAAAACATGGTCTGTACAATTGTAACAAACTATGTAAATGTGGAACATATACAATGAAATGAGTTATTATGTTAAGTGAGAGCATTTGTGGTACCGGGTACTTGCTAGAAAATCTTTAACTTCTATAGGCATACACTGGGGTTTGACTCTGATCTGCAATCAGGTAGAAATGAGTTTCATAATTTTGCTACATAGATTATAGGGAGTCTCTGTTATGGTTATATGATTTTGATGACAGGATTTGATTTTCATTTTGAGATCAGAGTTATCAAATCAGACTACAACAGCTGGTGAGTTTGATGACCACTGTTCATTTCTATGGTTTATGAAGAACACTATGTGTGGTTTTCACCTGTGACACAATTATGGTGTGCTGGAGTTCTAGACAGCCTTTTTTGTTTCAGGACTTGAAATGGTTGATTTTACTTAGTACAGTGGCAGCAAATTTTGTTATAACAATTTTCTAATTTATTAAGTTGCAATTTTTGTAGATTTGTTAGAAGTGAAGATGCCTATAGGATGGATGGAATTAAGCTTAATCAGATTGACTGTAGTTGTGCTTGTGGGGTTAGGTAAGATTTAGCTTTGCACAGCAAAAATAATGTTGAATTGACTTGAATCATTGTATTGTTAATATGGTGATCAAATTTTAGCCTCATGGTTGCTAATTAGACCTATACGTTTGGTTTGCATCACCTGCTCTATAACTGTATTGTTAATAGTGTTTATATCAAAGCCTAAAATACTTCTGAATATCACTTGAGGTGAACAAGTTTAGTTTTGTCTTTTGGCATTTAATACTACTTGATAATCAATGATCCAGTGATTAAGTTTATTGCAGCTGTGTTGTGTCTGGAAATTCAGAGAGAGAGAGAGAGAGTTGGTGTTGAGCATATTGTGGCAGAAACATCTGTGTATTGTGTTAGAATTGCTCTGTCCATATTATTTGTAAATATGTTAAATAAGTGGGGCCAAGGACTGAGCATCGAGAAACATCCATAGCAATGGGTTTGAAGAAGGACTAGGTGTCTTTCCAGTTTACTGACTGGCATCTGTTAGAGAGGTAACTCTTGCACCACTGTATTACTAAACTGAGTATGTCTAAGCTGGCAAGCTAAGTTAGAAGCAGAGCATGGGATACTGTGTCAAATACTTTCAACAGGTCTAATATGACTGAGGCAGTGTGTATATTTTGGTTTAGTTTTTTATTACTTCTGAAAAAAGAATAAAAGTGCAGTGTCCTGCCAGGTTGGAAAGCATTTTGATCTGGTACAGTAAGGTTGTTTTGAAGTAAGTAACCTGTAATGTTCCCTGATACATTTTTCCAGAATTGTGGAGATTGGTAAGAGCATGGCCTAGTAGGTCTGAAATCAGAGATGCTGTGATCTTGACCCTTTTTATGGATAGAGATTGTATATGATTATTTCCATAGTGTTGGTACATATAGTTCTATTATGTATATGATTTTAATGATTCCTATTAGGTAAGCAACAGCTTTAGCAGGCATATGTAGGAATCCTAGTGGAACATTGCCTGGGGTTAAAGTGGTAGGTTTTAATTCCTTACTAATGTCTTTACCATAATGCATTGATATAGATTGAAATTTGAAGTTACCAAATTTTCTTGCATTTGACATTGCTGAGTGAATTACATTCTTTTGGTTTAGTAAAGAGCTTGGTTCCCACATAACATGCTTTTCTATTTTGCAAACAACACTGTTAAGTCATGTAAGAGGGAGTTTGGTTGCCTTATGTTGTAGTCTGTGAAAGGCATTTTTTTCTTTACTGTCCAATTTGTACTTCTCAATTTCTTTGAGTGTTCTGTATTGCAGATAATATGTATCTGGCTATTTTTTTTTGCAGTTTTTCCAAGCTTTATCCCTCGTGGTTATTATCTGCTTTGTAATTGGATTAGCCAGGGAGTTGGTGAGGATTTTGGCTTTCTTCTTACATACATTTCTTACTTAATTTTCTTTTTAACTTATATGCACTGTTAAATAGAAAGATAGATTCAAAAACTTCCTTAGACATTCCCTAAACTGATGGAACTTCATTGAAAAGATCTAATTTACATGGAAATGACAAAAGAAAAATTCAGATGGTTCTACCTCATTAAGTCGATACACCATAGTGTTGACAGCAGGAACATTAACCACAAAAGGTCAACATATGCAGATGCTCAACAATTATTATAGATCAATATTCCCCAAGTAAGGGAATATTCCCTTTTCCTGGGGATTGTGCAGTCTTGGAGTTAGTATATTATAATTAGCAGGGGGTGTGGGGGAACAGCCTCCCACATGGAGGATGCAGGCAGGCTAGCCACCCCCCCTGCAAAAAATGATGTAATTTTGTATTTTTGTTGGTTGCATGCAGTAAAGATTTTACTCGTGTGTGAAGTTGAGTGCCAGCATTTCCATTGTTGACCTTTTGCGATCTACATTCTTGCTACCAGCATTGTGGTGTGTCAACCTAGGGAGGTAGAACCATTCAGATATTTAGCATAAGGCACTTCAATAGCACTGACAAATGATGTGACAACTTCTTCATATGAAAATTCATCATATCGCATATACTTTGCTGATTTCTAGTATGGATCGATAGTGCAATTAAAATATAACTAATATCACCTAGTAAAAACAGTATAACAAAGCTAAAAAGAAGTTATGTCCTTACCATAACGTTCCATGTGGAGTGTTCATCTCGCCTTGGTTATTACACATGGGTTCGGAGCCGATCCTCGGCTCCGTGCCGGCCGACTGCAAGCTCTGCATCGAGAAGAAGCTCGAGGACATCTAATACCAACAATCCCCCTCTGCCTTTACCTCAGATCTAGTTTGCAAGCAAACCAGACATAAAGCACGCACACATGCCAAAACTATATACATAGAAGTACATATATACAAACATACCAAGGGTATGATAGTAACACTAATAATGCAACAGCAGAAGGAGAATACTCCAGACCAGGCACCAAATAGAACATTCTTCCTAAGGGTGGGAGGGGTGGGAGTGTAATAACCAAGGCGAGATGAACACTCCACATGGAACGTTATGGTAAGGACATAACTTCTTTATGTGAGAGTGTTCAATCTCGCCTTTGTTCTTACACATGGGTAGCGTCCTAGCTCCATGATCCTGAGGAACTCAAGGGAGAATGTTCTTGAGCACAGTGGAACCAAAGGTTGCCCTATCCCTAGAAACCCTGTCCACTTTGTAATGAGAGATAAATGTATGTGGTTTAGCCCAAGTAGCAGCCGCACAAATAGTGTCTAGTGGTAAGCAAGCTGCGTGAGCCAAAGATGTAGAAACTGATCTGGTGGAATGTCCTTTGGGTTTTACTGATAATGTTTGATCAGAGGCCTCATAAACATATGTGATACAGTCAGTTAGCCATTTAGAAAGAGTTTGTTTCGTAACTGCAAGACCCTTTCTGCTGTCAGCAAAAGCTACAAATAGTTGATCAGATTTCCTGTGATCTTTTGTTCTATCCAAATAAAATCTGAGTTGTCTATGGACATCCAGTTTGTGCAACATATACTCCAATTTATTAGAGTGGTTCTTAAAGAAGGTGGGTAATTCAATGGACTGATTAATATTACTAGAAGAGCAAACTTTGGGGAGAAAGGATGGATTAGTGCGTAGGGATACTCTGTCAGAATGAAATATTAAATAAGGATGTTTGACAGAAAGGGCCTGAAGCTCAGACACTCGTCTAGCAGATGTAATGGCCACTAGAAATAAAGTTTTCCATGACAAAAATTTCAATGTGCAACTTGAGGCTGGTTCAAAGGGTGGCAACATCAATTTAGAGAGCAACAGGTTCAAATTCCACGGTGATGTCGGACTTCTGACTGGTGGTCTGATATGAAAAGAACCTTTTAAAAAGGCTTTACAAAGTCTGTGAGCCATAATAGGCGCACCACATTCCTCTACATGATAGTTAGAAATAGCAGCTAACTGTACTCTTAAAGTAGCCGGGGAAGCTCCCTCATGAAATAGTTCAGTCAAGAACTCTAAAATCTTGTTTAACGGAGCTATAACAGGGTCCAAATGATGTGACTCCGCCCAAAAGACAAAACGTTTCCACTTACTGGTGTAAGTCTTTGTAGTGGAAACTTTATGAGAAGCTATTAAATATCTTGAACCGCCGATGTAAGGGGAAACGACCTGGCTAGAAAGGGAAGCGGAGCAGCCAAGCTGCTAGATGGAGAGATTCTAGAGATGGGTGAGGAACTCCTGATGAGTGAGTCAGTAGATCTGGCTCTGGGTCCAGCATCCAAGGTCCCCGAATGCGGTGATGCAATAGAAAAGGGAACCAAATTTGATGAGGCCAGAACGGAGCAATGAGAATAATAGTCCTCTGAAGGTTGTTGGCTTTCTGAAGAAACTTTGCAATCAGGGGAAATGGAGGAAAAGCATATAGGAGACCCGGGGGCCAATCGTGCACCAGCGCGTCCCTGGGGACTTCCCCTGGAGGGGGTAATAGGGCAAAGTAGCTCCTGCATTTGGCGTTCATTGGAGACGCAAACAGATCGCAGGTAGGCTGGCCCCATTTGCGAAATATCCTTCTCGCAACTGACTGTTTGAGGGACCACTCGTGAGGCAACAGTATTTCCCTGCTCAGCCTGTCAGCTATGACGTTGGATGACCCCGGGATGTGCGTTGCGATCAGAAAGCGACCGGTGGACTCTGCCCATTGCCAAATTCTCATGGCCTCTCTGCATAGTTGGTAAGACCTGGTTCCCCCTTGCTTGTTTATGTACCAGACTACGGACATGTTGTCTGTCTGAACTGCAATGGTCCCTGGAGGAAGAAGGGGAGCAAAGTGTTGCAATGCCAAAAACACTGCCCTCAACTCCAGAACATTGATGTGCAGATTGTACTCCAGATTGGTCCATTCGCCTTGGACTGTCTGTCCCTGAAAGATGCCCCCCCACCCTATCAGGGAAGCGTCTGTGGTTATTGTCGCTGACGGTGCGGGTAGCACAAATGGTCTTCCGCTGGATAGGTTGCAAGTCTGTAACCACCACATTAGGTGTGATTTGCATGTTTTCGTTATCAATATTTCGTGAGTCAGTGGAAGTTGTTGGAATGACCATTGTGCAAACAGAAGCCATTGTAGCACTCTCGTGCAGTCTTCCCAATGGTATTGCAACGAGAGAAACTGCCATGAGACCCAAGACTTTCAGAACAATTTTTGCCGGGGACTTTCTGGATGACAGCAGAAGAGAAATGTTGATTTGAAGTGCTTCTATTCTTTCTGTAGGAAGTTTTAGAACTAAATGGTGCGTATCTAATTCCGCTCCTATGAATAAGATATGCTGTGATAGCTGTAGTAAAGATTTTTCGAAATTTACTGAAATTCCTAGGCGCCTCAGATGAGACGCTACCACTGCCATGCATTTGGTGAAGACCCTGGGGGCTGTAGTCAGACCAAAGGGCAGGGCTCGAAACTGATAGTGACTGGCTCCCAGCCGGAAGCGCAAATGATCCCTGGACGCCCTGGCCATTTTGATGTGGTAGTATGCGTCCTTCAGATCTATCGAGCACATCCAGTTGTCCTTCTGTAAGAATGGAAGGATCGATTGAAGCATGACCATTTGGAACTTTTCCTTCTTGACAAAGGTGTTGAGATGGCTTAGGTCCAGAATCGGCCTCCAGTCCCCTGTTTTCTTTGGAACTAAAAAGAACCTTGAGTAAGTTCCGAATCCTATTTGGTCTGCTGGGACTGGTTGGATGACTCTTTTTTCTAGCAGCTTTGAAATTTCTGTAGCTGCTGGCTCTCGCAGATGGGGTGGTACATCTGGGAGTTTTCTCTTTGGAATGGGTGTGGATAGAAATGGGATTTTGTAACCTCTGGTAACAACGCTTTTTACCCAATTGTCTGAAGAAAGGTTTTGCCAGGCCTGAGGGTATAAAGCTAAGCGACCCCGACTGCCTCCAGAGCAGGACAGTCGGGCCTCCTCTCAGGAGTGCTGAAAGGTTTGCCAGGGAGGTTATCCCTGTCACCTTGGTTTTGCGGACCCCTCTGCCGCCAGGGCGGCGTCTTCCACCTCTGCCCCCTCTGCCTCTAGAGGGGGCATCACCCTGTGTGTTTGGGAAAGATCCTTGGGGTTTTCAAAACCACATTTTCCCACCACGTTGCCCTTTGGGGTACGGTCTGGAAGGGGTGGAAAAACGGACTCCGACAGCAGACAGAGTCTTTCCCTCCTGTTCACACCGGGTAAGGGTCTCCTTTACTTTAGGGCCAAAAAGTGTGGCTCCATCAAATGGGGCATTAGTAAAGGAAGACTTGAAGGCTTCCGCAAACGAACATAAGCGCATCTAGGATCGCCTACGAAGAGCAATCGCTGAAGCCGCTGCCCTACTCGATCCCTCGGCTGCGTATGATATCAGCCTCATGGACGAGTTTACAATGGATGTAAGGGTGTTGAGATGTGCTGTAACTTTCTCTGAAACAGCAGCATCTGTAGTACCCTGGAGGGTATCTCCCAACTCTTTGACTAGATCCCTCTGTAAGCGTGTAAAATGAGTCAAATAGTTCAGGGAACGCATAGAAAGCCGCTGAACTGAAAATGCGCTTCCCGTATCTGTCCATGGTCCTAGAATCTCTGTTAGGCAGATGGACAGATGAGGAAGACTCCGACATCTCCTTTTTCGTGGCCGCTGCCACCACCATGGCGTCTACTGGAACTCCTTTGGTGAGGTAAGCCTTGTCCTGTGGTGCCGTAATGTACTTATTAGGCTTCCTAGGGACTGGTTCCACTGTGTCAGGTGTCTCCCACGCCCTTCGAGCAATCAACTCCATTAACTCATCGAAGGGCGGAGTGACCCAGGAGGAGGAAGGGCGAGCACCAAATGCCTTCAGCAAAACTGACTCATCCTCAGAAGGGGGGAGGGATTGCCAGTCACCTCTCTGTTTTAGGATCTCCAAGATGTCAGAAAAGGAGACATCTTCTGAAGGTGACTTAGGGGACCCTTCTGACTCATCCAAGTCAGTATCGGATGTCAAAGATTCTTGTGGAGAATCCAAGTGTCTCCTCTTACACAATATTTTCCTAGGGACTTCTTCGTGGGGAACATCCGAAGAAGCCTCCGAGGAAGAGGGGGCACCCTCTAGGGGTGGCTGAGACACCGGTGCTCGACGCTTGGATGTAGCCGTGGGTGCAGAGGAGGATAACGGTCCTTTGTGGGGAGGAGAAGCTGTTCCTGCTGATGTGGTTGTCTGGGTAGACAACACCTTCCTCATGAGGTCGAAGGCCCCCGGGTCCCGAGTCGAGGTATCTCCCGGTTCCGAAGAAATGGGAAGAATCCCCGAAACAGGAACCGAAGGCACCGACCCCGAGGACGGAACCGAGTCGATCCGCGCCGAGGCTCCGAGAGGGAGTGTCGGAACCGAAACATCAGTCCGACTCTCGGTCCCGGAACCAAGGATGGATCTTCGGCCCCGAGACTCCAGTACCGGATCGGATGGAGTCGAGGTGAACGGTGCCGACCGAGAAAAAGACGGTTCTGGCACCGAGGGCTCCACAATCATCAGTTCAGCTTCTTCCGGCTCCGAAGACTGGACAGGTCTCGGAGGAGGAACAGATGGAGATAGTGGCAGGCCTTCAAGTCTCGACATCAACTGAGAGGAGACCGAGATAAGCTTGGATAAGGCCGTATGCTCCATCAATTTCTGCACCACACGGTCCACATCGGTGTCGGAGAGGCCTGGAAGAAGCAGTCGAAGGGATCGAAGATGGAGCCGACCTCAACAGAGTCGGTGGAGGGAGCTCCGTCACCGGTTCCAAGACTCGAGGCTCGAAACTGCCAACAGTTGAACACTCGGCCCCGAAGTCTGTGGAACCGGTGATCTAACTTTACCAAGAGCTCGGAGCTGATGACTTGGGCTCCGGCGTCTTCGATTCCTTCGAGGATTTGGATGCCTGGTCTGAAGCATCCAGAGCCTCCTGGAAAGAGGGTTTCAATAAACCTCTGTCCATCAGTTTCCTGCGCCTATCTGTCATGACCCTCCCACTAAAGAGTGACAAATAGAACAGTCCTCTTGTAAGTGGAGAGGGCCAAGGCAGTAGACACAGGAACTGTGGTTGTCCGTGACCGACATCTTTTGGCCACACTGGCAACGCGTTTAAATCCAGATTTCATTTTCTCAGACATTTTGTAGTAAGAGAAAAAGTCAAGTCCAGTAACAGTCAATCCAGAGAAAAAAGGGTCAAATCCGGTAAATATGTCAGTCCGTTTGTCAATCCAAGTAGGGTGGTAGGCCCGAAAAACTCTATACCAGTTAAAAGAAGTTAAACTAAGTTAACGGTACCGAGAATTTCTCTCTCTACACACACACCATACACTAAATACAGTAGAAGTAATTTTGAACAAGTTCTCCTAAAATTTAACAAAAAGAAAGTTAAATCTTATCTGAAAATCCTCGAGCTAGCCTCCAGCGATGCGAATGCAGCAGCGGCAAACTAGATCTGAGGTAAAGGCAGAGGGGGATTGTGGGTATTAGATGTCCTCGAGCTTCTTCTCGATGCAGAGCTTGCAGTCGGCCGGCACGGAGCCGAGGATCGGCTCCGAACCCATGTGTAAGAACAAAGGCGAGATTGAACACTCTCACATCTAATATTACCTAGTAAAAACAGTATAACAAAGCTGACTAATGTCACCTAGTAAAAACAGTATAGCAAAGCTGACTAATATCACCTAGTAAAAACAGTATAACAATGCTGACTAATATCACCTAGTAAAAACAGTATAACAAAGCTAATATCACCTAGTAAAAACAGTATAACAAAGCTAACTAATATCACCTAGTAAAAACAGTATAACAAAGCTAACTAATATCACCTAGTAAAAACAGTATAACAAAGCTAACTAATATCACCTAGTAAAAACAGTATAATAAAGCTAATACCACCTAGTAAAAACAGTATAATAAAGCTAACTAATATCACCTAGTAAAAACAGTATAACAAAGCTAACTAATATCACCTAGTAAAAACAGTATAACAAAGCTAACTAATATCACCTAGTAAAAACAGTATAACAAAGCTAACTAATATCACCTAGTAAAAACAGTATAATAAAGCTAACTAATATCACCTAGTAAAAACAGTATAATAAATCTAACTAATATCACCTAGTAAAAACAGTATAACAAAGCTAACTAATATCACCTAGTAAAAACAGTATAACAAAGCTAACTAATATCACATAGTAAAAACAGTATAACAAAGCAGCTTCATGGAAAGAAAATGGTATTTCTTGAAGCCTCACAAAATGCTAAATTTTGAGGTAGAGCAAGCCTTCCAACCACTTATGCAAGGGAGTTCATTTCTGCAAATTTTGTCAACAAAATTGATTTTGAAGATGCCACAGATCAATGTAAAGAAGAAATCTCCTGAGTTGTAATCATTCGGAGTTCACAAGTTTGAAAAACTATTTTTTTCATCAACATTCAGTGCACTGATATGGAAAACATTTGGCTTAACTGAACAGACCTGATGCCTCTATCACAAAAGTAATCATTGTTACTGTGACGTGCCATATTTGCTAATTCTTTACATTTTCTTCATCTTATTGAAAACCTCTAGTGTGGGATGAAAATGATAAAAAGAATTTCCCATTTAAGTCCTTATGTTGCATAAACTAGGGACTGACCATTCTGCAACTAGAAATGAACAGAGGTTTCATTCTTGTATCATACATGGGACAAGCATTCCAAGAAAGAATGCATGCAGCATAAACATTGCATTTTGATATAAACAGGAGGTGATGAAATGAGAAAATAAAAAAGTAGGAAAAGAGAATTGTTAATGCAAGTAAGATGACAAAAAATAAATAAGATAAAACAATACCGCCAGGTAAAGCACTCTTATTAAGGTCCAAGTAACTAAGTAAAAGATAATAAAGAGTGCACCATGTAAAGCCAAGCTGAACAAAACTCCAAGACTCTTCAGGTAAAATCAATAATCCACGTTTATTGGAAAAACAAACACAGAAACTGCAGTGGTATAAGCGCTTTCGCGTTGCTCCTCAACGCTTCTTCAGATATAACTGCAATAAAAAACCCCCCTCCCTTTGTATAAAAAACATGATGACATCACAACATTCAGTGAAACAATTAAAGAGTTAAAGCAATATGACTTAAAAATTAGTGCTTAAGGGACCTAGATGTTAAGAAGGAAAAAGGTTGAGTAATTTAAAAAATAGAACAGAAGAAAGGGAGGGCAAGTGGATAATGAAATTACAAGCCCATAGATTTGGGTTTAATGAAAGGCTATCCATTAAGCCCTTCTTAGCATCTAGGTCCCTTAAGCGTTGTCGGTGAAGTGGATTGTCTTTGAAGTCGTGTCGATGAAGTGGTGTCGGTTATTTCAGATTTCGATGCTTCGAGGTTTCGTTGATTTCGTGGTGCAGGGCTACTTGTCGATATAGTAAGTTGTCGACGTTCTAACATGAACCCATATATATACATGGCTTACCTACACAAGAACGGCAGCGCAAAACACTGACACCGACAATGTAATTACTGCACAATACTGCCCCCCACACCCCCTGTAACTTTAATATACCATCTCTGAGATCGCACTACAGTGCAGGAATGGAAATCTTTCCATTCCACACTACGGAGACATACCGTTTCCCCATTGTCGACATTTTGATTGTCGACCATGTGGTGCCGGTTATGTGGGTTTCGGTCTTCTCAGCTGTTGTTCTTCTGTACGGGACCTATATATATATATATATATATATATATATATATATATAAACTGTAACACTCTAAAATTAGATGTGGTGACAATTCTTTGATTCAAATAGATACTCCAATTTCAGGGACCTCCTAAATGAGTACATAGAATCTCTCATCTGAAGCAATGAAAGTAGATTATTCCAGATGACAGGGACCAGGTATGCACAGAATACATGCCAGAGGTCTCCAGATATGTCCACTGAACTACCAGCAGTCATTTACCTGATCATCTGCAATGAACAGTTAGAGCATAGTGTCTCACCAACTGTTTTAGATAAAATAGACGAGGTTCTGAAGGGCACCGTAGGTGAATGTAAACATTTTAAATTCACATCTGGCTGCAAACAGCAGCCAGTAAAACTTTACAAGCCCTGAGTAATATGGTTGATTTTGAATGTTCCGGAATGTACACTGACTGTGGAGTTCTGCAGCTGTTGCAGATGTACCTGATTGATATTTATTAGTGCAACGCAGAGAATGTTGCAGTAAGCCTATTCAAGACATAATCAGAACTTGTACTATGAACAGGGAATGGGGTGCTGAATCCAGGATGTATTTCTAAGGTGGAAACAGGACCTGTTGATGACAGCTGAAACCTTATTTGAAACTGCACCATATCCTGAAGAACTATATCCAGGTCACAGACACAAGACACAAATGACAACAAATTTCTCCCATAAGTTGTTCAGATGAAAAGAAAAGAACAATCTGTTAGAAATGTCTCACTAAGTTTGAATACAGATGTTTTATAAATAGATTTGTTTAATTACAAAGCACTTTAGGATGCTAACCAGATATAAGTAATTGCGAGTATGGGAGAATGGACTTATCTTTACAAAGTAGTATTTCAGGTGATCCATAGAGGGTGAGAGACAAGTATGATATTAATCGCATTCCTGTTTCTGGCTACAGTACCATTCTGTCAGGTCTGATAGGTTAAATCAATTCTATCCTTTACTGATGCACACAGAAACTAACAGACAGATACACACGTGCACATGCACTGCACAAGCACAAATGAAATGGGCAGTTTAGAAGATCACCTCTCAGCGTGCCATTTGGAAAAGGCTGAACATGAAATAAGGAACATTTGGATCAGCTTTTTACCCTCGTTAGAAAAGAAAATAAATAAATTAACTAAATAAATAAAAATGCAAACTAGAGCCCCCAGTAGAAAACGTTGGTAGATGCAGTGTAGCATAGCAAAATTAATTTAAAATAGGTGGCGAAAGCCAAACACACTCTGGCTTGGCTTATAAATGCCCTAGGGAAGATAGCCTAGTATGAACCTATGAACCTATATATTTTAAATAAATAGATAAATAGACAGATAAACAAGCAAACAAAAAAAAGAGCCAAACAAAAATATTTTAAAAACTAAAAACTTGAATAAACAAAACAAAAAAGAATTTGACCTGCATATACGAGCTTCGTGCTAATAATGCTGGTTTATTAAATGTTAATATACAAAGCACAGCAAAACACTATGACTAAGCGCTTTCACCTCAACAGGCATCATCATAGTCATGTGCTTTCATTCAAACATACCTTAAATACTGTATATCACTTCCTCTTTTCCAGTGCCTCCAGAAATTTAACCCTTGCCATACCTAAACATTTTCAATTCTGTTGATAATTTCACGTAGGTCAAGGAATACAGACATAAAAAATGCGTGAAGTAAAAGTAATGAAAAATGAAGAATAAAACTTCACAAAACTGTAATAATAACAAACTTAAACATCAAATATATGTACTGCTGTGGCTCAGTCTTACAGAACTAGCAAGATCACAATAGACAATATTTCTAAAAACAGTAATTCCTTAATGCTTACATGTAGGTCCATAACCTAACACAGTTTTCTCTTTTGTTTTAACACACTGGCTATAGAAATATATTCATTAATTCCAGGTTGCAGCTTGGCATTCAGTCTAAGTTGCCATTTAGTTTCCTTGATTTCTATGTCTAACTTGGGGTCACCCCCTCTATCTTCTCTGTAGGACCTATCAATTACAAAAAACAAAAAACTTTTGTAATTTGAACATACAGATGAGTGTAGGAAAACTGAACTGGATGTTTACTTGTTTTTAATGTCTCTAGTGTGCTCAGCAATCCATTCTCTTGACCACCTAGTGTTTTTTCCCCACATAGAATACCTGACAGGAAATGCACGAGACCACATAGACCACCATCTCGGTGTTACAATTACACCTTCCAGGGCGTTGTAGGTTCCTTTGAAAACCTGCAATTTCTATGTATGGCCCATCATTGATGTACTTACACTAGTTACACACCCCACATTTACTCATTCTTGAGTTGTAATTTGCCTTTATACTTATAAAGTAAAGGACTGATGGAAAACATTTGACTGAATTTTAATGGATCTTCATTGGATAATCAATTTATGATGTCATTTATTTCTGAGTATTTAATATGATGAGTTATGCTTCACCCCACATCTGATGAAGTTGTTGAAAAGAAAACGGATTTTTAACTACGTTAATGGTGTTTTTTTATACTTCAATAAAAGTGTTTTGCTGCATTAATTCCCTCCGAGGCTTTATTGCTTCACTTTGCGAGGTAGTTCTCTGCTTCCTTGTTTGGTTTTAATCACCTCTTTTTTGCCTTACTTTGGTTTACTGGTTGGTTATGGGCAATGGATTGTGAAACCAGCACGGAGCAAGAAGCAAGGAGTTCAAAGGAGGAGCTTGACCAGACTAGGAAGTTAGTGGGCCAACTGATTCAATTGCTGGACCTCCTGACTCCTTTATCGATGGTTTCATTGGTGGCAACTTTTCAGGGCGCGTTGAACCAGGAAGTAATTTTGGCTAGCAGAAGTAAGCCGCTTAATGGAGCAACACAGCGACAAGAAAATGTGAGCATGGAAGCAAATGGTTCTCAAAATGCAGACAATTTTGATTCTAGGCTTACTCCGGCAACCTTGAGGGACGATGTTACCACTGGGACATCTAAAAATAGGATTGGATCCCCTGCGGAGAGTGTTAGACCAGGTCAATCAACTAATGGAATACAGAGTGAACGTATACACACTAGTGTGGATTTAAAGGACTGGTTAAAGATCAGGTACACTATAGACTTTAAAGATAAAGCTGCTAAACCTGGTCCCATTACTTTATCCTATAACAAAAAGCTGATTCAACTTGAGAAGTTATTGTATAAATTCAAAAGTATTGACAGTGAAAATGCATATTTAAATGAATGCATAAATGAAGGTAATGTGCCTAAGGGACTGAGACTATACAGATACCCGAATAATGTCGCCCCTGGGTCTGTTTTTCATAAAAAATTAATTGATGTGTTTAATAGATGTGGGCTAGAAGTTTTAAAATGTATTCTTGATGAAAACACTAGAGTCAAAAAAGAAGTTTTAAATGAAATTGAAATACTAAATGACAGTATTAAGAATGATTTATTTTACACTATACCCTCAGAAAAAGATAAATATGTCAAAATAAAGTATATTGATGGTCAACGTGATGAACTAATAAATAGAAAGATTAAAAAACTTGATAGAGACCTTAGGGATTATAAGAATGATGTTAGTTGCCCACCTCCTAAAATTGGTAAAAGGCTGGTGAGTTGGGGTGACAAGAATGAGGGTATAGGTTGGAATCAGATAAATAATAATGTTGAACAGAATGAATATGGATGTGTAGGTGATGGAGTGTTGGAGCTGGATGATGATACCGAATACCCACCCTTACATAGATTTGAAAGGATCAGAAAGAAGGAAGGGCAGCACCAATATTATAATGCAAATTTTCGGGGAGCCTGGGGAAGGGGGAGGCATTAAATTCTTTATGTACCCCCCACCCCGACATAGACTGTGACACCATTGTGCAAAATGAGTTTAACACTTTTAAATTCAGCAGTAATGGCTTTACTATTTATACTTTTAGTAATATTAATTTGAAAAATTAGCATTTTAAGTTATTATCCAAGGGAATAAAATGTATCCCGAACAGAAGGGGTGACATAGCAAGAACACTAATGGATATTAAATTGTTCATGAGGAAATTAAATTTTCAGGTGTTCTTTAACCAGGCAAATTTTCATACAAATACAAATCTAAGAAGAAGTAGTTTCAATCCTCCCCTTCACCCACAGATTAGAAACTTTGATAACCTGATAGAAAATGAAGTTCGGAGAGTTTATGGTAAAATAAGATACAGGCAGAATATCCCTCCAAATGAGCTGAAGCTTTTATATGAACTAAGGGATAATGCATCCATTAGAGTTATGAAACCTGACAAAGGTGGGGGTATGGTTATCATGGACACACTGATTTATGAGTCTAAAATGAATGAAGTGCTAATGGATACGAATAAATATGTGGTGTTGTCTAAGAATGAGATTAGTATATCTTACAGTAGAATTGATATGGTATTAGAAGATCTCCTTATGGAAAGGCTTATTGATTCTAAAACCAAAGGTTTCTTAACAGTGGAAAAAACAAAAATTCCCACTATTTTTAGTATCCCTAAGATACATAAGGATGAGAGAGACCCTCCTTTAAGGGTTATTGTATCTGCTGAGGGTTCAGAAACTATGCCTTTGGCAAAACTAGTTGACACTAAACATAAACATTTATAGTTGAGGAGACAAAACATTTTGAGAGATTCATGAGACCTGCTAATTAACCTTAAACAAGACTTGTTTAAAGACAATATGGGCTTCCTTATCATTGATATAGTTGATTTATTTACATGTATACCCCACCATGAAGGCTTGTCCTTACTGGAAGAAATTATTTATGAAGATGGGACACTGGCAAGTGATGAATGCATATTGATTATGCACTTAATTTAATTGGTATTGAAATATAATTATATATATTTTAATGGTGAATTTTTTCACCAAATAAAAGGTGTGGCTATGTGTGCAGTTTGTGCACCCACTTATGCTAACCTGGTTCTAGCAAAATGGGAGGAAAAATATATCTTAGACTCCATATACAAAAACAACTGGAGTATGTATAAGAGATTCTTGGATGATATAGTTATTCTTTGGACTGGGTTAGAGAATGAAGTACAATGTTTTATTGAATTTTTAAACAACCGCATGGAATTTTTAAAGTTCACTTATAATTATTCTCTGGATAAGTTACAGTACCTTGATGTGGAAGTTTATAAAGAAAATAATGCCTTTCACTCTAAGATTTTTAGAAAAAAAACATATTGTAATGCATATTTACATTTTAATAGTGGGCACCCCCCCACTTTAAAAAAAATATTGTCAAAGGACAATTTATTAGAGCGAGTCATATGACTTCCAATACTAAAGATTTTATTGATGAGGTTGCATTGCTTAAACAAATGTTCAAAGATAGAGGCTATCCTGACAATTTATTGATGAAAATTGAGAATGAGGTTATGAAAGAGAGGAATGGAAGATATGGGCCTATTTTAGGTCAAGATGTTTCATTAAGTAATTTTGCATGTAGTAAGGAGTCAGATGACTTTGTCAAGTCCATTATATTGGAATATAATGGTGGTTCAGGATTAGTTAGACACATTCCTAACAAAGAATGGAATAAATTCATGCTTTTTACTGATTTAGATGTATTAAAAAAATGAGAAAATTAAAGTTGTCTACAAAGATGCAAGAAATCTGAAAGATTACCTATATAAAAATAAGATTAATGGGAGTAGTAATAATAATAACAAAAAGAGATTTGGTACATTTAAATGTGGCCAATGCTAATTTATCAGTAACAAAGAAAGCATTGTTTTAGAATGTAGAAACACTACTTTAAATAGTATGACATATTATAATTGTGAGTCTAGTGGCCTAGTATACTTAGCATTATGTCAAGCCTGCCAGGCTTTCTATATAGAAAAAGCAGAGAGAAAGCTTAAAAGGAGAATTTATGAACACATACGATATACAGACTAAGAAGGACAATAATGCCTTGTACAAACATTCACTGGAATGCCCTAGTGCTTTTTTTAGATTTTTTGTTTTGGAAAAAATTAGCATGGATAAAAGAGGGGGCATGTGGGAAGAATCCATCGAATACAGAGAATTGTGGTGGCAACTGTCCCTGGAATCCAACAGGAAACCGGGCTTAAATGAACATGTTTCCCTTGACCCACTTTTAAAATTGAGAGCGGCCAAATTATAAGTGTATATATACACAGGACTACTCCCTTGGCTTTACTGTCATGCACATAGCACTTTAGATTTTATTTATGTAGGTGATATGTTATCTTATATAGGATGTTTTAAAACAGAAATGTTTTTAAGGATTACATTATTACATTTTTAATTGTGCTTTGCTGCTGTTAACTTTATAGGTACATTTTTACATTGTGTCTTGTTTTCTTAGGGTTGTGTCAGGTTTCAATTCTGTTACAAAAGGACTGATGGAAAACATTTGACTGAATTTTAATGGATCTTCATTGGATAATTAATGTATGATGTCATTTATTTCTGAGTATTTAATATGATGAGTTATGCTTCAACCCACATCTGATGAAGTTGTTGAAACAAAAACGGATTTTTAACTACGTTAATGGTGTTTTTTATACTTCAATAAAAATGTTTTGCTGCATTAATTCCCTCCCGAGGCTTTATTGTTTCACTTTACGAGGTAGTTCTCTGCTTCCCTTTATACATCTGTCATCAAATTCCAACCATTCGTTAATGTTCCTACCCTTGCTGTATACCACTCTGGGCCTTTGCCCCAGCTTACCCTAAGCTCAGCATCAATGGCATTCTCCCTAATAACGTTGAACTTGGGGATCAATTGGGGCATTAATTGATTGCAGGGTACAACAAATCATCTTTCAAAGTAGTTCCCCTACAGTTGCTCACTAGGCTCCCACCTAAGCTCAATATGGGTGCAATTTTCGAGGTCCTACCTTTATTAACCTCATTCTTTGTCTTATTGCAACATTTTGATAGGGTACCCCCTAGTTTTTAACATGTCAGTAAGGATGCTCATCTCTTGTTGGAACATTGTGTCATCACTAATTAACCATGAGATCCGAACCATCTGACCCTTAACCATACTTCTTTTTTTGTTTATTCAAAATAATGACCTGCTTCTATAGTACTGCAAACATTTATACACAATGCATGTTATAAATATAGTGCTACTGTTTTGCGTAATAAACTGCTGTCATGTTGCATAATTATAGTATAATTTATAACATTAAAATATTTATAAATTAGGTATAAAGAGTCAAAGATAACAGCTAATGAGTAATCCTGGGTTTGATTCCTTTGATCTCCACTTGCAAACTGTCTTAATCTCCTTCTGCAGATTGCACAAATCTGAACAAGTCATTTCAACAGATACTGCTGCAAGGTTACCCATCAAAGGAGGCACTTGCATCTAATATGCTTATATGGTTAACAAAGTGAATACATGAAAAACAAACACAATGTTTGCAAAATAAAGTTATTTTTGATGGTACATAATATATTGAACTGGTAATGAAATGCCTACAGAATAATTGGGATTTATAGCAAGCATCTTATTTTAACTGCTATATGTTATATAACTGTAGAAATCTAGACTTAAAAATGTTTTCTTTTATTAATGATGCACTCTGGAATACAACAAGAAAGCCAGTATTTAGCAGCATGTTACGTCAGGCTATGTTAGGTATTCCATCTGCAAATAAAATTTGTGTTGAAATTGCTTCAAATGATTTACATGTCAAGTATACTATTAATGTTATGACTATATATTGTATACGTCTCTTGTACTGTTGTAGGGAACACACATTGGGGATTGCATTGAGCTAAAAGCATTGTTTTTCTTTTCAAAACATTGTGGAAACCTATTCACTTCTGTTTCCATTTGTTTATAGCTTTAAATCAAATCAGTGTGAAACTTCTGGCTTGCATAGATGAATCAGCAAATGAGAAAGTGCAGTTTAATTTTGTTATGGATAACAGAATACATCAGAATTTCAAGAGATTGTCAGTATTAATTGCTTCCAGCAATTCCTTAAAAAAAACTGCATAGAAGAAATACAATTCATGGACCTATATTTTTTGCTTCAAAGACAAAAATATAGTTAAGAAAACAGGGTGCCTAATCTTTTTAGTTGATCTTTTGCAGAACATGAGCAGCATTTTATTTCTGGAATATTAAATTCTAAGAAAGCAATGTAGTTCATATTTAATGTACACTTAAGTCAGTTTTTAGCAGCTGATGACAGTTTTATTTGATAGAATATTTCTGACAAATCTCAGCTAAGTATTTTGCAGTACATCTTTGTGCTGAACATTTTTTCTTCTTTGTTTTCTTCATTATCATCATCTTCTTCTTTTTATGACAAAATGAAGATTTTTAAATGACAATGTGCTACGCAAAAAAAAAAGGAAGACCATTTGATATGCTGAATATGAGCTTGTCCACAGTGAAGCATGTAGTGAGTATGACGTTTGATGTGACTACGAAAAGGCTAAATGAAGTTTGGCAACAAACTAAGTTGTCCCGGGGCATCTTCATGGGTGGTTAGGTTAATATTAGGGGGAGTTAAGTGGGTTGGGGAGGTGAAAGGGTTAAGTGGAGGCAAGGATGGTTGGGAGGAAATGAGATAATGATGGGGAGGGGCTTAAGTGGTTTAGTCTAGTGTAACTGGGTTAAGCAATCACATTTCGGCGTGAACTTGCTATTGCAAGATTGCATCCCAATGACCTGTAGGTAAGGTGGTGGACAGGTAAGCTTTGGTTAATGCAAGTATATGGGGAAAGGTACTGCTAGGTAATTTTTCTTATGTTCTCTTTTTTTTTTTTTGCTTTTGTTTTTGGGGAGAGTATAGACAGGTCTTGAGGTGGTTTAAGGGCCGTGGTTGGTTGTGGAGTTGTTAAAGTTGCATTTGGCCTGCTGTCCTTTACAGCTGAATTTTGTAGTATGGTCATTTTCTAATGGTCTGTCACTCAGATTGCCGCATTATTTATTTTATTTATTTATTTATTTATTTATTTTCTTCTTCCTCCACTGGTCATTGCTGGTGTTGGTCATGGGTATAAATTTTGTGCAATCCTGGTTATGTTCAGCTGTTCGGGGCTGTCGTGGTGGTTGTAGGTTCTCACGGGTTTTTTCACAGGGCTGCTTGCCATTCTGGGGTCATGCGTGACATTCCTGTGGGTGCTCTTGGATTGCGGTGCTTTTTTTTTTTTGGTTCAGATACTGCACCGTGAGGTATATGGCTGTTTTCCCTTGTTCTCAGTGGGCAAGACGAGATGGCTTGTTGCCACAAGTTGCATGTTAAAAATATATTATAATTTTTTTTTTAATGCAGTAAAAGATGATTTCTTTTGGTCCTTTCCTTTTCCTGATTTTCTTTTTGTTGTAATCAGTAGTTAAATATCTCCTGCTGTATGTCGGCGATTGGGGGGGGGGGGTCTTGTTACTTGGGTGGCTTGATCTCCTCGCTTGTGGCAATGTGCTGGCCCTTTCACCATCCCCTGTTTGCTTAAATAGTTTAATAGTTCATTGGTGGCACCAAGACAGCAGAAAGGGGGTTAGCAGTCCCTGGACTGGTGCCGGCCATTGAATTGAAGGAGCTAGGTGGCGGGAGATGCTTGTGAGTAATGGTAGGTTCAGTATATGCGCTGTGTTTGCATATGTGATCTGGAGTCACTTTGTTTGGCTTTGTTGGTCATAGTTTCATTGTTGTGGTGTGGTTCATGAGGTTTTGTGGGGAGTGAGCTGCATTTTGCTTTGTCTGGGTTCATTCTGCTGGCCTGGGTGACCTTTAATTTATTGCTTGCTCATTGGTTGGTGGTGTTGGGTTTGCTTGGGAGGACTCCTAGTACTTAGGGCACTTGGTGACTTTTGCTGCATTAGGCCGTGTCTGGGATGTGTGGATCTGTGGGTGCAAAGTGCTGAGGATGTGGTTCGAATTGAGTTGGTTTAGTGCTGTTTGGTTTTGACTGATCGTTTGTGGTTTGCTAATCAAAAGCAGTGAGTTACACTGCTATACTCTTGAATAGGGCTGTGGAAGTGATGTGGTGGCATTTCACTAGGAAAGGTAATTGGAGATGTACCTTTTCATTAGTTGGTTGCCTTGATTAATGGAAAGAAGTATTTTGGACACTGCAGGAGTGGAAAGAAACACACAAAAAAAGGAAGCCTTGAATTTTGCCCATTTGTTTGCTGTCTGAGTTCTCAAGTGAAGCCAGGATGGTTTTTGCAGGCTCTGAGCAAGGTGATGGGACCATTGCCATGCATGCACGGTGGCAGGGATGGTCGTTGGACTGCAGTTGCCATGATGTGCTATTTACTTCCTTTTCTTCCAAAGTCACCAGTTCTAGACGGTATTAAGAGGGAGAGAACAACATTTTGAATCAAAACCAGGGACGCTTGGGAGGTATGAGTTAGTGTTGTGTACTGTTGTGTGGTAATTCTTGTGTACTGAAGTGTGGAAATATTTGGAGAACATTTATTTCATAAATAAAACAATACCCACCCATTGCTGTGATTTACGTTTGCCCACAGACTTAGTGTTGCTCCTCCAAGATTTCTTGATCTCTTTATGGACTTGGACATTTTAAGAATGCGTGCATCGCTAAATAACTAACTTTAATTATACATAAAGATTCCTTATTGCTAACTCTGTGGATTCTAGTATATCAGTAACTACTATCTGGGGGGCTCTTTTCTGACCTTCAGAGTTTTAAAACAATGGTGCTAGGAATTTTAATGCATAGAGGCTGAGAGGTATGCATTCAAATTAACTAGGAACATAAATTGTAATCTTTAAGTAGGTGATTTTAAATGAGAGTAAAAAGAATTTTTTTTTTCATTGTCAGTATTTTACAGATTTCTTGCACCACGGGGTTGGGAGGCTCTGTTTACTGTTAATTGAGAGGGAACAGTGTGGTGGTAAAAGTATTATGTTGCTGGGTTCTTGGTGTAATTGGGAGCTATCTTATCTAGTGGTGAGTACAATTCATTCTGGATTCAGGCTGCCATAGCTATTGTTGGCATTGGTACTTCACTTTGTTGGGGCCTGGCAAGTCCAGTATACAGCCGTTGTCAGGCGATCACTGCTGTTTGCGGGTCTTCACTTATTTGCATTTGTGATTAAAAAAAAAAAAAAAACAATGTTTGGCCATGGTTTTCCTTCTTGTGTGCTTTACTTGACAGTAGCTAGTGAATCATTAGAGGGTCATGAAGCACCCACAAGTAGTCACTGGGCAGCTGTAGGGTCAGTATAAATCACCTTAGCAGGAGAGTTAGTGGCGAGCTTTTCGTTCAGCCTTTGAGTATTTTCAGTGAACAGGTTGTCTAACGTAAGTTGCCTTGTTAGGTGTTTGATTTGTTAGGTTTTTGATTTTATTGACCTGTTTTATTACACAACAAGGAGTCATATTAGACCTGGGATAGCGTGGAGGGGGCAGGGTAACAATGCTGCAGCTTTCTTTTTGGCATGCGCAGTAGGCTTTAGGCATTTTGATTAACACATTCAAATGTTATAGTACATAATTTAACTGTCGGTTACTTTGCAAAGACTGCAGATGGGTGCAGGGATTCAGTGTTAAGTATGCTTCATAACAGCTCTCAGATGTACAGACTTTCACAGAATCTACGGACTTTACCTCATGTTTTGTTTCATGGTTCTGTTTGCAGACAGGCTCATTGTCTGGCTGGTCTAGTTGTAGAATGGTGATTTTCTGCTCCATCTGTGGAACAGGCTCTCCCCATTTATGTGAAGCACAGTTGTCCTTGAAGAAGTCTTGGAATGTGTTATTTGGAATGTGTGTTCTCTATTTCCGATGTTTTACGTGTCCTTTTCTTTCTTGCAGGTGGGGTGTCTGAACACTGTGGTTGTAATTTGGAATAGGTGGGCATAAGGTGGAGCTTTTTCTTTACTATTAGAGGGTTTAATTTTGTCCTTTTCTTTGTAGATGGTGGTGTGCCGAGTACCAGGGGTGGCGATACACAGTGAATTCGAAGATGATGAAATCAGTGGTGAGCAAAGATGCTACACATGGGGAACTCAAGATGGCAACAGTTATTGACTGAAATTGTTGAAGGGCAGAAGGCATCATGCGGTGGCCTGAAAGGGGATCTGAAAGGTAATGTTTTGCCACCTGAATGGGGCTCAAAGTGGGTTTGAGTAATCACCTTATTAAGACATATTAGAGCTCTGTGTTCAGTTAGTGGGAGCTGATTATTGCATTGGTATAGGGGTCAAGTAAGGAAGAGGTAGGATGGGGGGAGCCAAGAGGGTAATGGGTGGGGACAGTTATGGGGAGTGTGGGGATCCCACGGGATCAGTAGTCATGACATTCATAGGAGCGCAGGGCTTATTAGGCTAAACCCCTATGGCTCTTGCAAGTCAGTGAAGTTCAATCCTTGCTTTCTTAAGAACCTTGGGGTGGTTGTATTTACTCATCCAGTGGCTGAACCGTATTTAGGGGAGGACCAACGAGGTGTTTGATAGGATACTGGAGTTTGTTCTTAACAGGTGGTATCTCTGGAGTGATAAATTTGTCCCTTGAGTAGGCAATGTTAAAGTTACATAACAGGTTAAGTTTTACAGAATGCAACAAGGATCATTTCACATGGTATTGGGTCAATTTTGTGAGTAGAGTTTTAAGAAGCATGGTAGGTAGGCAGTTGGTGGGGTAGTTTTAAAACTGGGTGCATTGTTACAGGGGAGTTAGAAGGCTTAAAGGAAGCTTGATTGTAGCATAAGGCTGCAGTAGGACCGGTCTGAATTGCCTACTAGTGGTATAGGTAATATAAGGAAAGAGCTCTACAGGGGAAAGGACAGGGCCAAACAGGGGTTAAGAATGGTTTGGTAATGAGTGAATTGGATGTGTTTATTGCTGGGTATGTAGAGTATAGGCCAGTTTTGGGAACTAGGTCAAGGGGTGCTGGTTTTCTGCCAGCTAAGGTAGGACATTAAAGTTGGAGTTAGTTAGACTGTTCCCTATGGTAATGGAGTTGTTGCACATATAGAACTGGGTAGTGGGTGGGCTAAGGTGATATGCTACGGTTAACAGGGTCTTGGGTGTGAGACTTGCTACTAGTTTGACTGGATGCCATCTTGAGTTCAAGGGGTTATAGTTTGTGGTTTGTTGTGGTTATAGGCTTGTCAATACATTCAGGTTCAGCCATGATTTCAGCTTTGAAGGTAGTGGGCTAAAAGGGTGTGTGTTCTCTTGGTGTGGATGTTCTGGTGTTGCAACTGGGTCATGGTAATCCTACTTTATTTAGTTTCATTTGGGTGTGTTTCAGTGATGGCATGACAAAGAGGTTTATGACAGGATTCTAAGGTGCTTTACAGATGATGGGTACACCAAATTATGTTTGGCTTGACTATTCCCTTTATGGGAAGTGAATTGAACAATTTTGGGTTGAAGGGAGGGGGAACAGCCTGGTCAGGCTGGTTGGAGGAGAAGAGGGATAGGCTTCCCTCTTCTGTTCCCCCTCTGTCTGGATGTTCATTTCAAGGATCTGGGGAAAGGAAATGAGTAGTTGGAGGAAGCTTGCTGAATAGATAAGCAAGCTGAGGTAAGGATGGTGCTTATTTGGTGGAAGGTAATTCAATGGATGGTGTATGAAGTGAGTTGGGATGCTGCTTCATAAGTAAAGTAAGCGAGCAGAGGCATGGACCCTGCTTGTTGGGCCGGGTGAATAGGTACGCTGCCCTGATTAACATTACAATGAATGATGTATGAAATAAGATGTGACACTGCTTCATAAGTAAAGTGAGTGAGTAGAGGTATGGATGCTGCTTACTGGGGCAGGGTGAGTAGGTACACTTCCCTGATTAACATTATAAGGATGTTGTGCTGTATTTAGAATCAATTATATCATGAATAGTTGTAATTAATAAAGTTGGTGATCAAAGCTATGGTATGGAAATTTAATAAAGGTAGTCAAATGTCATTTGGTGTGATGTGTGTTATTGAAGGGGACAGGAACAAATTAAGTTTGGCAACAAACTAAGTTGTCCCGGGACATCTTCATGGGAGGGGGGGGGGTTAGGTTAATATTAGGGGGAGTTAAGTTGGTTGGGGAGGTGAAAGGGTTAAGTGGAGGCAGGGATGGTTGGGAGGAAATGAGATAATGATGGGGAGGGCCTTAAGAGGTTTAGTCTAGTGTAGTTGGGTTAAGCAATCACATTTTGGCGTGAACATGCTACCCACCCTCCCTCTTTTCATTGGTGAGGAGTAGGGTTATTTATCAGTGGGGTAGGTGGAGAAGAGGGATAGGCTTGCCCTCTTCTGTTCCCCCTCTGTCTGGATGTTCATTTCAAGGATGTGGGGGAAGAAAATGAGCAGTTGGAGGAAGCTTGCTGAATAGATAAGCAAGCTGAGGTAAGGATGGTGCTTATTTCGTGGCAGGTAATTCAATGGATGGTGTATGAAGTGAGTTGGGACACTGCTTCATAAGTAAAGTAAGTGAGCAGAGGTATGGACCCTGCTTGTTGGGCAGGGTGAGTAGGTACACTGCCCTGATTAACATTACAATGAATTACCTTGCCTCACAGGGGTTAATGAAACTTTTTCAATTATTGTCTCTTGTTCAATTATACTGATCTTGATTGTCAATTATGTTAATTGATAGCATTTGGAGATATGTATAAAAGTGCTTCAGTGAAATGTGTTAGTTAAACCTGATGAAGCATGCTTTTGGATGCACGTGAAAGCGCTTGTTATTTTTTATTCTTGTAATAAATAGTCTGCTTCTACATCGTGCTGGTTTCTACTTGTTTTATCTCTCATTGGATTTCTGTCTTCTCGTGGAAACCTTTGGATGGTGGCATTCCTCATTTGTATATTACTTGTTGTTCGTTTACTTCTTGGTTTCTGCCACCTACACACGATGGATACTCCAGCAATAGAACTTGACTACAATCCTGGACCTAAGAGCCCTGAAAGCAAGTGGAATCACATTTTTCAGCAGAACGTTAATCCGTTACTAGGCATGGATTTACATCTTCCTATAACTACTCCGTTAACTGCAGGTACTGTGGAGAATCTTAGTGAGTTTTACAACTACCTCAGAGAATTAGAAAATGACTTGTATAAGCTGTACATATTGATTTGGCAAAGGAGGCTAGTCTCCACTTTCAAATTGTACCTAGAGGCATGTGGGTGCTGTGCATGCCGACTTATAGTGACAACCACCCAGAACTATTGAAACAATGGAAACAGTTGAACCTTGACTTGAGTAGCCAGTATATGAGACTTCTTATTAGCTATTTCACACCGATTGAGAATGAGCTCAAGATTAAAATAGAGACTCTGCATAGAGATCTATGTGAGCATTTCAAGGGTGAAATATATGAAAGGAAGATCGATTTCATGTATACGCAAGTAATGGCATATATAGTGATAGATTACAACAGACTAAACATAAGAAACTACAGAGGGACTATCATGATTTTTTTATCTGGTAATGTCTTTGTGTGGCCGAGAACCAATTTTCAACGCAACGACCACACACATAGTTCCGGCCATTCCCTAGATACTGAGAATGTATCATCAACTTTTGCAGGTACTGTATCTTTAAACTCTACAGGAGAGGTGATGGAACGTCTGGTTAATACGGACGTTACATCAATGAAACATAACCAACCAATGGGCAGTTTGCCAATATTGGACACTCCTCCCCCTAATCAACAAGCCATGGAAGAACAGCTTGACTCAAATAAATTTGGCGCCAAACCAAAGAAAGTACTAGGGGGTAACAGCAGTGGTTTTTTACAATTACCGATGCAGTATTGCATCAGACAGCCAGCAAGATCCAACAGCTGAGAGAGACGCAAGAGGAAGTTCTCCGGAGAAGCTGTGGAGGTAAGGAGAAGGAGCAGGAACTGAACATGCTTGTTTTTAACCTCTCTAGTCACACGCTCACCTTTAGTGAAGTGACTCTTTTGAACAAAGGTCTTTCCTTTATTCCTGCACAAGCCAGCAACCTTGCTGAAATATTGACTGACTTATGTCTCTTTGCTCGAAACTTATCATTGAAAATACTGTTTGATAAGACAGGAGAGGTTTATAGAGAGAGAGACGATTTGTACGCAAAAGTTCTTTTTCGACAGTTCTACCCCATAAAGTGGACTGTTTTGTGTCAGTTTGTGAACAAGAGTTTTATCAATATTTTTCTAATGTTGCTTCGAGGGGAACATACTATAATTTGAATATTGATGAATGGCACTCTCTCCATGATTTGTCTTGTAATGCAGATATAACAATACAGTCAGCCGATAAAGGGGGAGGGGTAGTGGTTCTAGACACACTTATGTATGATGGAATGATGTTAGACATGCTGAAGGATGATGACACATAAAGAATTATATCACGACATGTGGTTGACAGTATTATAAGAAATGTTCATGACTCATTATATGACCTTTTAATGTGCAGACAAATTAATAGCGAGTTCTATGATTATCTTTTGAGTGAGTTTCCTAAGATACCATTAATCAAGGGACTCCCTAAAATACACAAGGGCACCATCCCTCCACCTCTACGACCGATAGTGTCAGGAGCTGGATGAGTTACTGAACACATCTCACATTATTTGGAATCAGTTCTAGGGCCTCTAACCAGGAGAGTTCCTACAATTTTGAAAGACACCCATCAGTTATTGGATGACTTACATAGTTTAGTGAATAACAATAATTTGTCTTCCTCTGTCATTTTGGTTTCTCTTGATGTCAAGAGTTTATTCACCACTATTCCTAATGATTATGGAATAGAGGCTATAAGAGAGATCCTACTTACTCTAGGTGCCTTTGATAGTAATATGCAATTGGTTATCTGCACTCTTCTTTTTTTTTTTTTCAAAACAAGTTTATTGTTTTAACATATAAGAGAAATATCATAACAATTTTATACAAATAATTAAAAATAGGTATTATTATAATATTCAACAAAACAACTAAAGTATTTACAAAGACATCCACTACAATCAGATCAATTAATTAAACTAAAATACTGTGCTATTGAAATTAGAATTTTTTTAACAAATTTTGTAAATTATCCCATACAATAAAATGTGATGTTTTTCTAGTTGTTCTCATTCTAATTGTGCTTATTTCCATATGACACATTATATTCATAACATTTTAAATTCATTGAACGAAGGAGGTGTATCTGAAATCCAATTTCTAGTTATTATTTTCCTAGCCACTGCTAGGATAGACCATAACAAGGGAAGCTTAATCTTTTAACACATTGAGGTACAGGTGTGTTGAATAATATAAGAGACTTAGAAATAATGAAATTATCTGTAAAAGAGCCTGCAAAAATTCATTAATTGACTTCCAGTATTCTTTCAACTTCATACAGTCATAAAACATATGAGCCCAGTCAGCATTAATTTCTACATTACATCTCTTACATAGATTATCTTTATTATTAATTTTATTCATCATCAAAGGTGTATAAAAAGATCTATGTAAAAATTTCCATGTATAAAGTCCCCAGACAATGGAAGATGTAGTTCTATAAGCAGATTCCAATATATATTGTTTATCTTGTTGAGTTGGTGGGTCCCCATTAATAGAGGTGAAATAATTCCAGTATGAATCTACATTGTAAAAAGTTTCTTGTCTGATAATTTTATGTATATATGAAAGTTTACCTTTATCAGAAACTTTATGCTGTAAATTTATTATCAAGTAATCAATCAGTTTTGGAATAGATTCTTTAACTGTTATAGACATTAGATCTATTCTATCAATGAGATGTTGTCTAAAGATCTGAACCTCTAACCAGCAAGTTTCTCTTAGATCAAATTCTTGTTTTAAGAAATCTAGATTTTTAACTTTAGTCTTGAATAATAATGTGTTTATGTACCACAATGATATTTATGCACAAACATGGGGTGTAGCCATGGGCACCCCATGTGCAAATTCCTATGCAAATCTTGTTATGTACCATTGGGAACATACACATTTGTTCGATAGTATCTTTTTTCAGCATGTCTTACTTTATAGACGTTTTGTTGATGATGTTCTGATTGTATGGGAAGGAAGCCAGGACTTGTTACATGATATGATCAGTTATTTAGAATCTACTACTGATTTTTTAAAGTTCACTATAGAAGTGTCTCAACATCAGCTACAATTTCTTGACATAATTATTTCTAAAGACTCAGGAGGTTCCCTTTCTACTAGTTTGTATAGGAAACCTTGTTGGAGGAATACCATACTACATTTTAATAGCATGCATCCACGTTCGGTGTTTCCGAACATTGTAAAGGGCCAGTTGAAAAGAATCAGTAGATTATGTAGGCATTCCCATGACAGAAAATTACAGTTAAATCACCTGGAAGAATTGTTTTGTGACAGAGGTTATACAACCTCTTTACTGCGCAGCCTGGGCTGCCCAGTTTCGGCTAGTATCGCCAGCCATGTGGTACACCTTGACCCTCCAGAACAACTTGATAATAGACTCAATTTTGTTACTCAATGTAGATCTAACGAGGTATTTTTTACTATGAGATATACTAGTGATATTAAATTTATTACTGACATAAGAAAGAATTGGGGCATATTACTTACAGATAATAAGTGCTCTCAACTATTGGGAATGACACCTTGCTTCAGATACAGGAATAGCAAAAATCTGAAGAGATTATTATGTATTGATAAGACTAACTCTTTTATCAATAGTATAGACAGGCACATATTAAAATATGGTACCTTTCCATGCAACAAATGTAACGTGTAAATACATAAATGGTGAAGGTTGTTTTAATCACCCCAATTTTAGCTATACCTTCAAACCGCGCTTCTATGCTACATGTGACAGTATTAATCTTAAATATTTGGCCAATTGCACAGCATGTGCAGCATTTTATGTAGGTATGACGACTCGTAGGTTGAGAGACAGAATGTATAATCATATATATGACATCAGGAAGATGAACCCATGCAATGCTTTGGCTAAGCATGAAGCCATATATTCTGATCACAGCTTTACTTTTAGGGTCCTACAAACTATAGGTATAAACAATAGAGGAGGTGATGTAATGAATTACTTAGAGACAATTGAATTGAGATGGATTTTGAGGTTGAAAGCACACCTCGAGCCAGGCCTAAATCAATCTGTTAGTATCAAGCCTGTTTTATAGGTTCATAGGTTCATACTAGGCTATCTGCCCGAGGGCATTTACAAGCCTAGCCCATAGTTTTGTGGCTTACGCCACCCCTTTAGTATGGGGAACTATACCCATTATTTTGCTGTGCCTCTGTTGAGCAGTGACACTGAGGTAATCCCTGGGGTATATCTGCGATCTCCCATCCATTGGTCAAGATTTCTCTTGAACAAGGCCAGCGAGGTGCTCTGCCTCACATATACCGGGATTTTATTCCACAGCATAGGGAGTCTTTGGGTGATGAATCTATCCCTCCAGCGCGTCCTATTAATAGCCGTGTCGAGGTTTAAGTCTCCCGCCCTTGTGGCTCTAACGGATCTAGATTTTTTGAGGTGAAGCATATTCATCAAATCTGGGTTTGACATGGCCTTGTATGTTAGGCAAAGGTCACCTCTGAGCAAGCGGTAAGCGACTGAATAGAGCTGGAGTTCTTTCAGTCGGGCAGCATAGGACAGATGTTTGAGACCCTTTATCCTTTTGGTGAGGAACTTTTGTGGCCTCTCCAGCTGCTGCAAGTGTCGGGTCAGATACATTCCGAATGGGGCATTGTACTCAATCATTAATGGCACGTAAATATTGATTAGTGCAGCCCTATGGTTTTTAACAGATTTACGCTTCTAATTTCATTAGATTATAGTGTTATTTCATTCTGCTTTCTTTATCATGTATTTGCTAGCGTTTTTATACAGTATAAGCATGATTTGATTGTTATATCAATATATATATTTTTATCTTTTTTATTTTTCTTTTTATATTAGAGTTTAGGTTGTATTGTGCTGTTTTAGTCGTGGTATATTGAATTTTTACCTTGCCTCACAGGAGTTAATGAAACTTTTTCAATTATTGTCTCTTTTGTTCAGTTATACTGATCTTGATTGTCACTTATGTTAATTGATAGCATTTGGAGATATGTATAAAAGTGCTTCAGTGAAATATTTTAGTTAAACCTGACGAAGTGTGCTTTTGGATGCACGTGAAAGCGCTTGTTATTTTTTATTCTTGTAATAAATAGTCTGCTTCTACATCGTGATGGTTTCTACCTGTTTTATCTCTCATTGGATTTCTGTCTTCTCGTGGAAACCTTTGAATGGTGGCATTCCTCATTCGTATATTACAATGAATGGTGTGTGAAATGAGATGGGATGCTGCTTCATAAGTAAATTGTGAGTAGAGGTATGGACGCTGCTTACTGGGGCAGGGTGAGTAGGTATGCTGCCCTAATTAACATTACAAGGATGTTGTGCTGTATTTAGAATCAATTATATCATGAATAGTTGTAATTAATAAAGTTGGTGATCAAAGCTATGTTATGGAAATTTAATAAAGTTTGTCAAATGTCATTTGGTGTGATGTGTGTTATTGAAGTGGACCGGGACAAATTTGAAGAAATGGGGCAAAGAATTGCATATGAATGTTATATGATAAAGCAAAGTAATCCTAGTATCAGTGAGTCATGGTGCACAGGGATGGAGTCATGATGCTTCCAAGTTTACCCAGGTAGGATTATCAGCCAGGGCACTGAAGAATCTAGCAAAGGAGAGAGACAGTAATAAACAGTCAGTACCAGGAGGATGGTTTTAGATTAGTCTTGTTACAAGACTGCCTTCTAAGGGATGGCTTAGAAGTGCTCTGCATGGGAACTTAAGTACTGTAAATGACTGTTCTTCAGTTTAACTGAGCACTTCAGGTGTGCAGGAGTACATTTGCCCCAGAGATAGCACTGCAGGACTGGTCCTGGTCCTCTATAATGAAAGGATGATGTATAAAATTTAAAAAAATCCCAGCTGAAAGATGAGATTAGCAAGTCCAGCTTCTTTCTTCTCTCTTCTGATATAATGCAGAGGAATGTATGAACCTTTTGGACATAAAGCTCGATGGACTTTGCTGGAAAGGGTACACAAAAATCTGATAACACTATTTTGACCACTGTCATTGGCAAATCTATTTATATAATTTGTCAGTGTTAATATAATGTATGATATCTGGTATTATACGATGTGAAATGATCTTCATGCTCAGTAAATCTGAAGAAATGTAGATTTATTTTGACTTTCATAAACCACACTCTAAGTTTTCAGGTTTTATTGCATAAGCTGTGGCCAAGTAGCTTTGCAAATTCTACTCTCTGAAGATAAGGCATTAAGAAAGTATTTTGCACCAAAATAATATGGAAGAATTTTGCAATTTCATAGACCTCTGTACAGTTTAGAACTCATTTTTCATACTGCAATATTTTTGTAAAGAGGAGCATTTAATTTTATACAAAGTGAGAAAATGGCATAGTAGTAGAGATAAATATATTAGGCCTTATTGCACTCCACATAAACTTGCCTTGACTTAACTACACTCACACCTCCATGCACACATAAACTTGCCTTGACTTAACTACACTCACACCTCCATGCACAAACTGCATTAGCCCATCAAGGCAACTCTGGACAGTAAAAACATACACGTGCTCATAAGGTGCATTGTATCCCACAGAGCTCCACATGGCAATGCATGTGCTACAAAGTAAGCCATAGCCACTGTAAGATCATTGGCAAGGAAATACTGTGTGCAATGACCGTACAAGGTAAACTAGAAAGTATGTTATATATAAACAGTTAAGTGTATATATATTTAAGAATGTAACTTAAAGCAGCAGTTATGGTCAACTGATATAGCAGATAGTGTCTATAATATCAACAACAAAATATGTACAACCACGAATCTTTCCTAGGCTTGTATAGTGGTTGTTGATGTGATGTAGTACCACAAACCAATATACATGTCTTATCAAGTATGATGGCATGTAGTACAAATAAAAGAAACACACAGGATACAGCATAGGTAGTGTGTTTTTTAGAGCAAGTGTATATGTATATGTGTGTGTGTGGGTGGATTTACCTTCATAAGTGCGTTATGCACTCGGTCGACTCCACTATGTGCGGAAGGAGGCTGCCAAATTGGCAATACTTCAAAAAAAATTGTCTGAATGTGCAATGAGCAAATGCACATTGGCATTCGCTCATTGCAGATTTGATATGGGTGCGAATTGCACTGTAGCGGGGATCGGGAAATGAACCTTTACCCCACTGTAGTGCAATCTCGAAGTTAGTATATTAAAGTAGGGGGGTGTTGGGGGTGCAGAAGGGCTTATCCCCCTGAATTATGATGCGTCTTTGACATTTAAGTTCGAAAATCAGTGAATCTGCTGTTGGATTTGCTGATTTTCGAACTACACTTTCGCAGTTTAAAATGTGCGCTGTTGGTTTGCACAAAAGCACGATCGATATTGTAATTTCTGACAATATGAAGTTAAACCGTGTCTGTGTGTGCCACAGTACGATATGTACTACAAGTGACAATAGGTACAAATGCATTGTACAGTGCATAATATACTTTAAAGGAAAGTGTGGAAGGGGGTGTATAATAGCCAACTGTAACATACAAGTGTGTATGTGCACACACACACATACATATACAGACATGGATATTTGAGAGGAACAAGGGAGAACAGCAAGGACATGCAAAAAATGCATTGTTGCATCACGGTGCCTTTTAAAATGTGAATCAACAGCACGTAGTAATGGTAAGAAGAGAAGGAAGATGTTAGTTTGGATATTGTAGGATGGTATGTCATTGTGCTTGGGGTTTGTGTATGGTACTGTGACATGGCACTGTAGTTAGTGTTTATGAATGGTATGGTGATTCAGCACTGTTCTTAAGGTTTGAATATGGTACAGTGGTATAGCACTGTGGTTAGGGTTTATGAATGGCTGGGTGCATACCTCTCAACCGCTTAGAGCAAGAAATCTGGATGACAGGCCGGAAAATAGGGACAATTTTTAAATATTGATCTTACAAACTTTGAAGGTTGGTAGAATAAACAGGTATTGCATTAGCATGAATTTTGTGAAGGATATGAAGTCTGAAACTCAGATGTCTTTCATTATTGTAAAACTTCGATTTTTAATGATTTACCACTATTTTGCCAGAAAAACACAATTTTATGAAAAAAGGACCAAAAATATAAAGCCAAAATCTGGACATTTTGCAAAAATCTGTACAGCTGAGAGGCATGGCCAGGGTGATATGGCACTGTGGTTAAGGTATGGTAGGGCAATATGGCACTGTTAGCATTTATGAATGGTATGGTGGTATGGCACTGATCTTTAGGTTTGAGTATGATGCAGTGGCATGGCACTGTGGTTAGGGTTTATGTATGGTAGGATGGTATGACACTGAGATTAGGGTTGTGTATGGTAGGATGGAATTTCACTGCAGCTAGGGTTGTGTATGATAGTGATACTGTGCTTTGGTTCGGGTTTATGAATGTTAGGGTTGTATGGCACTGTGGTTAAGGTTTATGAATGGCAGGGTGATATGGCACTGTGGTTAGGGTTAGGCTATGGTAGGATGATATGGCACTGTTAGGATTTATGAATGGTATGGTGGTGTAGCACTGCTCTCAAGGTTTGGATATGGTACAGTAGTATGGCACTGTGGTTAGGGTCTGTGTATGTTAGGATGGTATTGTAGGATGGCATAGCACTGTTATGATTTGTGTATGTTGGGTTGGTATGGCACTGGGGTTTGGGTTTAGGTTTAGGTATGGTGCAGTGGTATGACACTGTGGTTAGGGTTTGGGTATGGCACTGTGTTTAGGGATGTATATGGTAGGATGGTATAGCACTGTTATGATCTGTGTATGTTGGGGTGGTATGGCACTGGGGTTAGGGTTTAGGTATGGTACAGTGGTATGACATGGTGGTTAGGGTTTGGGTATGGTATACTGGTATGGCACTGTGGTTAGGGTTTGGGTATGGTACAGTGGTATGGCACTGTGGTTAGGGTTTGGGTATGGTGCAGTGGTATGGCACTGTGGTTAGGGTTTGGGTATGGTACAGTGGTACGGCACTGTGGTTAGGGTTTGGGTATGGTACAGTGGTATGGCACTGTGGTTAGGGTTTGGGTATGGTACAGTGGTTAGGGTATGGGTATGGTACAGTGATATGACACTGGTTAGGATTTGGGTATGGTGCGGTTGTATGGCACTGTGGTTAGGGTTGTGTATGGTAGGATGGTATAGCACTGTGTTTAGTGTTTGAGTATGGTAGAGTGATACTGTGCTGTGGTTAGGATTTATGAATGTTAGGGTGGTATGGAACTGTAGTTAGGTTTTCAGTATGGCACTGTGATATGGTACTGTTAGGATTTATGAATGGTACAGTGGTAGGGCACTGTACTTAAGGTTTGAGTATGGTACAATGGTATGGCACTGTGGCTAGGGTTTGTGGATGGTAGGATGGTATGGCGCTATGGTTAGGTTTATGTATGGTAGGTTGGAATGACACTATACCTGTTGCCTTGGTTGTCTGCCATAGCTTTTGCTCAATTTCCCTATCACCACAATGTCTTGCTCAGACATATGGAGTAAATGGCAACCCAGACTTTTAGATTTACTTTTGCTTAATGGGAAAACACAAAGAAGAGGGAACCATATGGTACAACCCATGTACCATATGCAAAGCAAATGCTACAGGCAAAGCATAATATTGAATTTCTATACCTAAAACATGCTGGTTAGCTAAATTAATTGCCTAGTGGTCACTGCATCTGAAAACAAACTGATTCTGTATTTTAAACAGAGAGTCAATTTTTTCCTTGTCAAAAGTAATCTGCAGGTGCTTGTCCTCTGAATGTGTAACGGATCCATTAAGGTCAGGAATTTTATGGCATTGAATCCGTGAAAGATCATAGTCAAATGGGGCCTTAGGTAGGGTAATGGATCAGCCCCCACAACCCTCCCCTAGTAGTCATTGCAGTGTCCTAGTACCTGGCTTTTTCTCCCCAATTACCAAAAACACTTTTCAAACTTGTCAGTGCAGCAACTCTTTTGTTGTTTACCTCTTCAGTGATTTTAATTTAATTTAAAATTGTTATTTTAAATTTCATAGCACAAACACTGATAATTTCCTAAACAAAACAGTCTCACATTGACAACAGACTTAGCATGAACAACACTAAACTTCTCCTTTGAAACTTACATTGAAAATGCATTGAAACTGACATTCATTGGAAATGCATCTAGCCTGTGATGGATTAAGTGTACCTTGGCTCCAGGGCTGTTTTTAACCCATGGACCCCCTCCCCCATATATCTTTAGGACCATACATAAACATGTTTGTTTCAAATAAACATACAGTAGCCAAATTATTCCAACTTAAGTGGGGCTATCTCATCAACAAAGAAAGATAAAAGAAAGATAAGATAATTCACCCATATGTGGACACTATTCCTGCAAAGCCATATTGCAGACTGTTTAAAGTGAACAGAGGATTAGTGTAAAACGTTCTTTCCTTCACGGAGACCCTCCTCCTATTTCCACCAGTACTTATAGCCACTTCCTTCATGGAAGGTTGTGCATTAGACCCGACAAGCCAGCATGTAAAACTCTACTGCCAATCATTAGCAGACTGGAGTTCCGCTGTGGCGACCCCTAACCGGAAAAAGCCGAAAGACACAAACAAACTTATAGCCACTTTGTACAGTGTACACCCCTTGTAATGAAGACGTGAATTACATGCACTTCATTGGTAGCTTTGGATATACCACATGAAATCATATAAAGATCACTTGTATCCTATTATAAGATCCATATATGTGTAGCACAGTTTAAATAAAAGAGTATTCATGCCTGTATTGCATTAAGAAAATTGCTGTGCTTGTGATGTTGCCATAGCATTTCCTGAGCTAGATCAGCTATGCAATATGGAATCACTGACAAAAATGACTGCAGGTTCATAGCTGCTAGGCATGTAGTCCTGGAGACCATTAAGGAACCTAGCCCAAATTCCCAGTTGCTCCAAAACACTGTCTGGTTAAGTGATTTGCTCAGTGTCACACAGTAGATAAATTATGGTAGAAGGATTCAAACCCTTCACCCCTGGCACAGGAAACAGCTCATTAAGAAATCAGCACTTGTCCTCTATGCTAACTGCCAGAGTAACAGTTTTTAACTAAATATAGCAATCCTTTATAATCCAATCTTTGCAGTGAAGACTGTGTCACAGTAATATGCAACAATGACTATGTAATCCATGATGAAGATCGGATAGTTTTGATCATCACTCCAAATAATGCAGACTGTATGACCTGACAAATGTTATCCCTTTTGCAGTTGCTGAAGGCTGTAAAGATGGTACTGCAAAAATATATTGCTGCAATGCAGCATGTTTAGTTAGACTGTATTACACAAGCAAAGCATATTAATGATTTAATTTATTCTTTAGTGCAATGAATAAAGCAAAACAATTAAAGGCAATATAAATGCTGCAGCAGTTTTAGTTCAACAACCCAAAGGTCGTACAAAAATCAGAAATATTACTGCATAGAACATACTGTGTTTTTTTTTTTTGTTTGTTTGTTTTTTTGCGGGGGGGGGGGGGGCTTGCATGCTTCCCATATACCTACATTTCATTTTTGAACTATCTGTCTTATCCGTCATCAAGAATAGCTACCCCCTCTGATATTAGTATGGGGGTGCCCTACTTGAATGGCTAATAATGTTGTATTGTTGCTGTATACACATCTAAAACTATTTGTGGAGAAATGGGGCCCTGTCTAGGATAATGAATCAGGCCATAGGTCTTGATTGTACTATCATTTGCAATTGCTAAACAGCAGAGATCTGATTATTGCTTCTGAATGGGATAATGCTGATAGGGAGGATTTGCTTCTACACATGGAGATATTTTTGCAGTAGAGAACAAAGGACTGAAGAGTGTGTTTGTAGCCCCAGTTACAGCGACACTGTCTATTTAAGTGACCTGCTTAGAGTCAAACCCTGTACCTTTGCTGACAGAGGCAAGAGCCTTAGTCCTGTACATCAACTGCCAGACCTCCATTAACTTTTTTTCCTATTTGGTACATCACTGAGGATTACAGGCAGTCAATGTCAGTCATTAAAATTTGGTAGCTTCTTTGTGGTTCACAAATTGCATGTTGATGTAAAACCTGTTGTTCTGTTAATTTTTTAAGTAATTTAGAGTAGTCTGTTCTTATCTCTCACAAGTTTTGCAGAGTATCTGTCTTTGAGCAAGTCACTTAACCAGATAGTTCTTTGGGGAAACAGGAAAGGTGGGCTGGATTCCTCAATGGTCCCTTGGATTTCAAGCCGGTTATAGTATGAAGGAAGGAAACTGATTATAGTAAACAGGAATATCATCATATGAGCCATGTTCTTTGGATGTGATCCTTGGTTTCCTTGTTCTGTTGAATGTTGACAGTGCCTTTATTATTTAGCTGTGAATAAAATGCAAATCATAAAGTCTATGAGTTTAATGTTAGTATTTCAATTATGACTACAACTTTAATTTAGGATTTTTTGCAGGCTCACAGGTGTGAAATGTACCATGTTTGGGCTACAACAGTTTATGTAGCATCTAGTGCAGATAAGTAAGGCTATGAGCTGTTAAAGAGCTGCTTCCAGTAGTATATGGTTTGATTTCACCAGCCTTAGTTTGTTTTCTGTGTGTCTCTGCCAAGTTACTTTACCAGACAGTACTCCTAGGCTGCTCTGAAAAAGGAACACTTGTGTCCAGCGGGCTGTCCCAGGCTGTTAGCAAATGTTTTTTTTTTAATTTCTCCCTCACCTGTTTTAGTAAATGAAACTGTAAATGATTCTGGAAAAGAAATGAAAAGAATACCACCTCTCTTCCTTTTCCCCTTACCTCCTTCTCTTTATTTGGATTTGCAGTGTGTCTGACACTGAATGATTAGTAATTAGCAGAGAGATAGCATGTCTAGACATTGGCCTCAGCTTTTCATGCCATGTCAAGGTATTTCCTTTGTCTAGCTTTCAAATCTACTATCATTTATGGTGGGGATAAGTTGGAGCTTGAGTAAAGCTATGAAACTGTGCTGTAGTTTTAGACAGACTGTCAGGAGGCAGGTATATTCTGTAATTCAGGTATTATGCTTCTGTTAGAGAAATTCTGCTCACATCAAGCATCATCTCCCACCTCAGGACTTTTCTGTGGTTATGCATGCCTTGGACTATTGTCCATTTGGATTACTGAAGCTACTTGTACCCAGGGCGTTCTAACATATGTAAAACTAGTATAGAATTCTGCAATCCAGTTGCTTGAAGCTATTTCTCATTAAATTCATGTTGTGTGTGATTTGTACTCCCTGAGAATTTGGGTATAATCTTAAAAGTCATAGTGTTTGTACTATTAGTTGTATATAATTTTTGTCCTCCTTATTTGAAGAAGCCCGTGGTCCAGGTATCCCTACCACACCCCTGAATTCATCCTTGTTTTAATTACTGGAGGTGCACTTCAAAACTTCTTTGAAAACTCCTCCATTATGGATGAAGGAATCGTCTACATTAGCTGATTTTAGAAGATCCCTAGAAACCCATTCAGTTAACCTTAATACCTGCATTAACATCCTATGTATTTTTGTCTTTAATTGTTTGTGCACTGTGCTTGCAAATTGGGTCATTCAATAAAGCGTACATGGAGCTAATCTCTGTTTAAGCATAGTGGCACAGCTCGAACATGGAGTTTGGAGCCTGTGCAATCCAGGAAACAAGGCTGGGGGTGTGCACAAGCCTCCCAGCATTATTTGGCCACAGAGGCAATGGAATAATGCAAATCCCCTCATTTGCTGGTGAAAAACATGCAAATGAGGTGAATTTGAGATCCAGCAAGCATACAGGCATCCGTGTAGAAGCTTTGTCTGCATTAGAAATGTATGCTGTTATTAACCATGTACAGGAGTGCAAAATTAAAAATGAGGCTATGATAACTCCAAATAAAGCATGTATTATGTACATTAGGCATGCCAGTGGCCAAAACTATGGCCATTGGCATGCAAAAATATTTCAAAAGCATAAAAATCAATTTTTATTTGCCAGATACGGGTGATTTAAGCGGAGTACAAACAGGGATCATGAAAAAAGAAAAAAAAAATGAAAAATGCAATAAATGTGACACTTTTAATTTTGCTATTATACCGGCCAGCATTCTGACCCATAACAATGTCAGGTAACAGTGGTTGCTAAGGAGATAGGCTTTGGTGTAGTGGTGTAACTAGGTTATAAGCAAGTATTTGTATATAAATGAGCTAAGTTTATTGAATAGCAAAATGGGACACCGTGTTTACAGGTACCTAACTGTGTAGGGTCTATAATGTGGTGGTGTAGGCAGAAGAAGCAGCTGACATGAAAAGGGGGTGTGTCATGCTTTCTGTAAGCACACTGGAGCTTACAAACCCTTCAGTGTCCGCAGACACTAAAAAGGGGATCTGTGAAAGGAATGGAATGCAGGGGGTGTGTGACAGGAACTGTAACACACCCCCTGCATTGTGAAAGTGCCGTACGGTACTTTTCAATAAAAATTTTCCTCAGATACACACCTCTGAACCTCAGAGCATGAAGTCTGGACAAGAGAAGTACAAAAATTGGCCAGAAAAAGGGACTGTTTTTAAATATTGCCCTTACAAACTAAGAAAGTTGATAGAATGACAGGTTTTGCATTAGTATGGATTTTCATAAAGAGTATGTGGCCTGCAACTGACATGCTAATATTTGATATAGTGATGTATATAAATTTAAAATGATTATATGTTTATTTTCCCACTGTATTTGAAGTTTAAGCATAGCTGAGTGGGTTTGTGCACTGCAATGCCTTTCTCAGCAGTGCTTAAAATGGTATGAAGAGCTATATAGAAATGTATACCCGAAATCTTCACTGACAATTTAGCTCAGTGGTTAGAGTTCCAGCTTGGCATGCAGTAAGTGCATGGTTCGAATACCAAGACAGGCAACTCAGCTTTTACACGGGAAAGCATTGTTAAATTATTTTTTTTATTTTTAATGATGTAGTAATTGATATTTGTTAACCAGGGTAGTGTAGTTGGCCTAAGTTCCAGTGTTAGTGGATATATGATGTGAAATCCCCCATGTAAACACAAGTGTCCCATACAGTACAGTCACACCCCAAAGTAATCTAATCAAAGCACATAGGGAGATGTCATGTAAAGTAAAATATATACACTTAATATGTCAGTAAGGAGTAATTAATGATCAATTCATTAATTTTCTTTAAATGAAAACTGAGCAATGCTTAGCTCTGCTTAGCCAGTTTGAGCATTGCTAAGAAGTATAATTCTAAGCAGCATTCTTCCCGGCTAAGTGGATTTGAGCAGTGCTTGCACTGCTCAGCTTTCTGAAACCAGCTAAGCACAGCAAAACAAGGGGGTGTGTCTGAGGCTGCTTAGCTGGTTTCAGAAGTGCTGAGTATGTTCGTGTCCAGGGAGAGCCCTTTATACTCAGCAGTGTTCACACTAGCTGCAACAATTTTAAAGGCCTAAAACTGGGGGAAGTGTGAAAAAAAAAATAAAAGGAAATATTCATTAACAAGTGGCTGACTTTCTGGTGTCATCCCAGGGGGATCCAGTGCCTGACAGCCTGGGAAGATATGATTGATAGACCACACTACTTTGCTACAGATGGCCTGTATCTGTTTCACTTGGGCTTCTGGCAAAGGCCTTTGCCTCCCCAATAGTGGCTGTTTTAGGGAAAGTCATGAGGTCAATACTACCAACATGAAACTCTCAACAAAATGCAAATGAAAGGTCATGCTGCTAAATGCTAGGAGTCTGAACAGGAAAATGCACTCATTGCAAGCATTCTTAACCCTGGAAGATGGTGAATTTGGTGCACTCACAGAAACCTTGGCCACAGCTGCAGAGAGCAACCCATCCTTAACTGGTCACTCATCCTATCACACAGCCAGACCCCAAAATGTGAGCAGCAAAGCCAAAGGAGGTGGAGTATAAATATATACTAAATAGACGCACATCTCCAGGGTGGTCAAACAGTCTGTCACACACAAGACACTACAAGTGCAGTTAACTGTTGACAATGACCCCTATTCAAATTATAGGTAGCTACAGACCAACATATCTGACTCAGGATCCCACCCCACATATCTGGGCCTCAAAAAATCTATCAAGATTCAACCCTTTACCCTGATCCTGGCTGACTTTAATTACCCAACCATAGATTGGAAAACCAACAATTCCAGAACAGAAATGCACAGAGATTCCCCCATCTTATCATTGCTAATTCCTTAGGACAGTTATTTGATACCCCCACAAGATGTGATACATATGTTGGACTTGGCAGTAACCAACATGATTAACCACTGCAGCATCCCTACGGTATCATCCTCCCTGGCAAGATCCCACAAAAAAGCAGTCATGTTCAATATCATCATCTCTCCTGACCCTCCTCTAGACATGATAAAATGAAAATGTCTCCCAAGCTGATCACAATTACCTGAGGGATAGTATAAACAGCTGCACAGCCCTCTACACCATTGGAGGAACAGGCACCATCGCCTAAATGTACACCAAAGTACTATACCAGCATATACATACATATATATATATATATAGATTTACTTTATAATCCCAAAATCCTGAAATACCAGATTTCAGAATCTCAAGATCATAAAGCTGAAAGTTTACAATACAGAATCCCCAGAAGCCCGAATTTTGAAATCCCGAATATTACATACACACATGCACATACACACAACTCTTCCCCACACACAAACACATGAACCTACACAACAGACAAGCAAAAGGGGGCAAGCCCCCCTGCACTCCCATGTGGGGGGGCTGTACCCCCATACTTAATTATTCTAACTCCAAGGTCGCACTACACAGACACACACAAAAACACCACCATACAAGCTACATTCCCCATGCACACACACACACATCATAGTAACACAACGCACTCTAAATCCTCTAAACAAAACCCTTAAACATAAATACTTACCTGAATCTCCATCTATCTATTCATACAGTGCAACACCAGAAGTGCTAATTCAAAATCTCCGAACTTCGGAATTTTGAATTTCACACTTCTGGTGTTTCGGTATTGTCAGCCTTCGGCTTTATGATCTCGAGATTCTGAAATTCGGTATTTCAGAATTTCGGGATTACAAAGTGTTCATATATATATATATATATATATATATATATATATATATATATATATATATATGATGCATGGAATCAGGAATACCTGAGAGGACAACATCATCATCTGCAAGGGAGAGTAAACCTGTCTGGAATCATCTGCAATAAAGGAACTATATAACAAAAGGATAACATTGCTGTCCAGGACTGAGAAGGAGCAGGTGCACAATTGGAAGTAATCTCTCCTTAGCCTGAACAAACAGAGTTGCCTTTAGAGGATTTCACTGGTGCTCGAGTCCAAATTGCCCACATTTAAGACAGAAAATCATAAGGCCTACCTCACATATGTCAGCATTCTCAAAGGAAGCTCCCAGATCTGTGCAGAACTGCTGGTTAAGGACACCACATACACAAATGCTGTAGGTATAACCAATTTACTGGCTGACATTCAGTGGAAATGTTTCCCCTCTGTCCCCTCCATCAGTAAAGCAGGACATCACCAGGACCTGACCACCCAACCCTTATCACTAGGGAACAGGGCATCACTTCTCTCTCAAAGCCAAGGAGACAGCCTCTATGGGACCTGAATACATCCCAGGCTGCAACCTACATGAATTGGCAACACCATTACGCACCCTACTTGACCAAAGCCTGAGTACTGGCATTGTCCCAGCTGAGTGGCAGACAGCCTCTGTCATCCCTTTACACAAAGGTGGAGTGTTCACCGATCCAGGATATTAAAGAGCCATCAGCCTAACTAGCCTGATCTGCAAGGCCATGCAATGGATTATCATGGACCTCATTTACTGGGACATTGGCAAACTCCAAATACTGAACCCCATACAGTCTGCCTTTGCCAAGAGGAGGTATGTCAGTGAAATCTGGTTGACTTTCCTGAGACAGCCACCAAAGGCATGGATGAGGGAAAGATGGTGCACACTGGCCACCTTGACTTGGCCAAAGTCTTACACACTATTCCCCACTTGGTCATAGTACATAAACTGCATCAACTAGGCATTAATCCATATGTTACCAGATGGGTAGCAAACTGGCTCATTGATAACCCACCTAATCATAATAGGGGCATCCAGCTCAAGCAGTGCACCTGTAATGAGTGGCATAACCCAAGGATCAGTCTTGGGGCCTCTGTTATATGAGATATACTTCCCTGAGGTGCAGGCCGAAAACACTGGCCTATGGCTGACCAAGTTGGCAGATGACTGCAAGCTGGGAACAGTCATCGATTCCCAAAGTGATGTGGATGTCCTCCAACAGGGTCTCGCCAAAACTAATGACTGCTGCCAGAAACATGGCCTCAAGCTGAATGCCTGCAAATGCATCATCATACCCTTTGGGGAGACTGATGTCCTCACATATCACATTAACAACAATGTCCTACATAGACAATCAGTAGTGAGGCATTTGGCCACCCAGGTTGATAGCAACCTGAATTCTGAGCACCATGTTGCTTCCATTGTACAGAAAGCTTCATAGATGGGCCAACTGAAAAGTAAGGGTATCAAATCCAGGGACAAAGAGGTCATAAGATCCATGTATTCTAAACGTATAAGGCCAATTATTTTGTACAATAGCCCCTTCGGCATGTACCTCACAAAGCACATGCAGCAGCTGGAGAGACCACAGAGGTTCCTCACCAGGAGAATCCAAGACCTCAAACACCTACTTTACACAGGCTAAAAGCACTGTCCCTCTACTCAGTTCTATACAGACTCCTCAGAGGTGACCTGTGTCTGGCATACAAAGCAATCCAGACCCTGCCTTGATGGGACAATTGCACATCTGGAAGTCAAGGCCCACTAAATCAACCTGTAGGCACAGCATCAACCTGGTGTGTGATATCAGCAGGTCTTCTTGGTGTGACTGATATGTCCCACAGACTCCCCTCATCTGTCCACATCAAGATGAGTACCTCAATACCCCTTGAGAAGTGCTCTCTGTATAAGTGCATCGAAAACAGAAAATACAGTCCTGTGAGTCCACCTGTGTCCCTGCTGGACATGGGCTCTGTGTGCTGACATGTCTTAACATGGGCTACACTCTTATCTGTGAGGGTTATAAGGGCTTCAGGGCCAATAGCCTAGTAACCTCATATCAACCTATGACTCTATAAACAAATGTCTGCCAGTGGGGCACCACATTACTCTATACTGCTCTGCCACTGACATACCAGGAAATCACAGTGCTATGTAGAATGTACCACACATATTATGAAAATCTCTGCTCAGGACAATGCAGTCTGTACCCACACCAGGATATGACTTTTCAGTTAAGAAGAATATCACACAACCAGGAGATCCCCAGTCAGTATATCACTAAGGTGCTGGACTGTTTACACAGCTTCATTAGCTGATCAGCTGTAGCCACACCTCTCAAATGGCCAGATTGGGCAAGAATGTCTATAGTTAGTATTTGTTTTAGCAGACATTTTGTGGCATATATGATGTCTGACACTGAAATGTATTGTGTCATTACTTGCTGACAGAAATCCTCAGATCATCACTGTGATTTACTTGAGAAATACAAGATGTATGATACACAGACCAAAATTATGAGCCAGTTACTCTAGCAACTTTTCTGTGTTTTTATAACAGCAATATTTACAGTATCTCCCTATGTTTGGGCCATTGTCCCCCCATTTTGGCAGGCTATTTGAGAGATGTGGCTGTAGCACACCCAACCCCATACCGGAGTACATATATCTCTGGAGTCCCACTCTTACTATAGAAGTTCATACTGGGCATGCTCCTACACTTAGAGAATTACAGCCCATGTCTAAACCCACATTGGCTTATATAACTATATTGTGCATATATGTCTTTGTATACAGACAGCTATGTACACCTTAACTGTCTCTACCCACACCCATCACACAGGATTGCCCTCAGCTTATCTGTAGGTAGCCCATATGTGATGTATCTGCATTGTGTTTGTGATACACAGATATATATATATATATATATATATATATATATATATATATATATATATATATACAACATATAAAAATATTTCAAGCATACACACACACACACACACACACACACACATGGGGATGAGAGAGACAGTGATAGACAGGGAGGCACAGAGAGTGAGTCATATACAGGGATACCCTGAAAGGCATAGAGTGATGTCCTGTGGCAGACAATTGCATACCAGTTGTAACCAGTTGCGTGTGTCAGCATGAAAGTGAGCTCCATTGTGTAATAGTAGTGAGCTAGGAGTTGTAATATCACATCACCCACCTTATTGTGTTTGTGTTTGTAAGTTGAAGTATTTTGAGGACTTTCCGACCCAATACACTTCCTCTTGCCCTACTTTACAAGATCTGCTGATGTAATTCACCTTAGTAGTACCTTTGGACACTCTCCAGCCCAATAAGCTCAGTGGCATGTGTGATAACTGCATAACACTATAGTACAAACAACTAGATATGTAGGGGTTCTAATCTCAGTGCTGGCAAATGTGATTGTGTTTGTAGGTTAAAGTATTTTGAGACCTTTCCCACCCAGTACACTTCCCATTGCCCTACTTTACAAGATCTGCTGTTTTTCACCATAGAAGTACCTTTGGACACTCTTCAACTCTATAAGTTTTGTGGCATGTGCAATAACTGTGTAACACTACAGTACAGATAACTAGATAGGTAGGGGCTCTCATCTCAATACTGACAACTGTGAAACTGTGTGTTTGTGAGAGAGAGAGAGAGAGAACCATATCCTCTGTGTCTGTGTTGGTTATACCATTTTGAGGCCTGTTCTACCCAGTATACTTCCCATTTCCCTACTTTACAAGGCCTGCTGATGTCATTCACCTTAGAAGTACCTTTGGAGAGTCTTCAGCCCTATAAGCTCTGTGGCATGTACAATAACTGCTTCATACTATAGCACAAGTAACTAGATAGGTAGGGGTTTTAATGTCAGTACTGACAACTGTGATACTTTGTGTGGGTGAGAACCATATCCTCTGTGTGTGTTGGTTATACCATTTTGAGGCCTGTTCCACCCAATACACCTCCAATTGTCCTACTTTACAAGGCCCGCTGATGTCATTCACCTTAGAAGTACCTTTGGACACTCTTCAGCCGTATAAGTTTCATGGCATGCGCAATAACTGCATAACACTATAGTACAAATAACTAGATAAATAGGGGTTAGCTTCATGGCATGTGCAATAACTGCATAACACTATAGTACAAATAACTAGATAGGGGTTCTAATCTCAATACTGACAACTATACTACTCTGTGTGTTTGTGTGTGAAGCATATGCCCTGTGGCTGTTGTGTGTGTTGGTTATAACATTTCAGGCCTGTTGACCCCCTCCCCATGGTATTTCTTTAAAGAGCCTGTTGATAACATCTGCCTTACAAGCACAATCACACATTTTTTAACACAAAGGCACTGTGGTGCATGGAATAGTCATATCAGTCTGTATTATACATAAGAGAGAGGTAGGTCATCTAATAGGAAAAGTGTCAACTCTGTGTGCATTTGTGTTTCAGTGCATGTCCCTAAGCAGCTATGTGTCTGTGTTTCAGATGGCTATACCATGTTAAGCGCCTGTGAAACCACCACTCGCAATCCTAACAGCCCCTGCAATTGTCACCCACTTGAATAATAGTAGCAGATACTGCATCACTATGGTAGTTTTGTGGCATTTGTGTTATGTATACAGCATTATCGTTAGCAGAACCTCAACCTGCCTAGTTGTACAATCAGCAAGGGCAGGTCATGAATGTATGTATGTGTGTGTGTGTGTGTGTATGTACATACATCCCCTTGTAGCAGTCTACCTGTGTTATGGCCACTAGCATACCTCTCAGCCCCGCACAGAAAGACATCTATTTAAATCCATATGGAAAAATGGGGTAAACACCAAACATTGAGCACAACCTTCACATATTATTGTGACACGCATGGAAAGTAGATACCAGAACAAGTCGTGCATTTGAATGCATCTTCCAAAACATATGTGTTGTTACATGACAATATCTGTCATCAATCTGTAATGTTAGTCTGTCATGATTTTCCCACAGTTTGCCAGAAAACCACAATTTAATGACAGATGGAAATAAATTATTTGTCAAACATCAGGAGACTCTGCAGACATATGTAAAGGTCACAGGTATGGCCACCATTTGTACCACCCTTCAGGTTGCAGTCCCTGTTTGGTAAGGTGTGACCTGTGACAACTACTGCAACAGTAAAGAGGTCCCAAGAGTCTAGGACAATAAAAATGTCATACAGTTCTGTACTGATTGCATACAGCAGTTATTGCACAGCAGAAGCACCTCAATGTTATGACAAATAGTGTAAGCTACAGTAATGTTACACAAAGAAGGTGTCATAGTAGCATACCAGAGGAAGTCATGTGTGTTGCACTTGCTGTGGCTATGGTATGTCTTGCCAGCTGTCATGTTACTAGAAGTCGTATTCCACACTCCACATGTGATAATGCCTCAAACACATTCTATGTCACCTATGTCTGTGCAATAGGTAGACATGTGAATGCCCTGTGACTACCTGGTGTACCCAATAACCCACAAGTATATAGACATGAATGCAAATTGGTTCCACCCACATATGTAGGTACAGCCTAAGGCTGTGTGAACTGTAAGTAATTTGCAGTCTGTCATTGAGCCACAAACTGCTGTTAACACACTGCAATGAGACATACAGTGTATATGGAATGCTCCCAAGGTCCTAGCCTCAAGCTGTATGCAGACAACAGTGTCAGCATGCCATACAGCAAGTACATGTCCCACATCAGCACCAACCCCACTGACACACAGACTGCGATGACAGACCTGGGTACCCAGGATGGCAACATAGTTGCATTCAGGAAATAAGTATTGGCAGTCATCAGGAATTGCTTGTATGTGATTCACCACATAGGTGACGGGACCACATCCAGCCAAAAGGTGGACATTACCTCTGAATAGTCCTCAGTAAAATATACATTAGCAGCATGGCCAGTCTGCTATGCACCTATGCAGACATCTGCAAAATCTGTAAAGGCTATGTTAACACCCACAAAGGTCAGCCATGTCCTTAAACACCTGTTCCATGCACACAGCCTGTAATTAGTACTGGCCCAATGGTTACCAGTCAAGTTATCCACAGGTGTCTGAGGCATGTCAAGATGGCAATGTTGTGCTCAACCCTCCAACAGCTGCCCCATGTACAAGAGTGGGACTCCATGTGCATTACCAGCACAAGAGGCCTGACTCACTTATGACATAGTAGGCACACATGCTGGAGAGTCAGATTTGGCTACCAAAGGCTGTCCTGTGTCAGGAATACACTCCCCAAACATGTCAAACACACTACCATGCACACCCTCATCAACTGCATCAAGGTTGAAGGGATAGGAAAGAAAAACTTCTGTCCCTGGGGTTCAACCAGTGTCCAGCAATGGCAGGAGCAACAGGGGTGATGTGGTCTTACAGAGCACTCAGGTGACATGTATGAAGGTTAGCTGGCTCTGTCAAGGGGTATGTATGCAAGGTCACACTGTCTGCCCCCATTGTCACTCACACACTGTTGCATGCATACACCCCTGGTAAACATGTACATATACAGCCATACCTTGACTATGAAAAGGTTATTGTGTTTCCACTCCGTCATACTCATCTGTGTTAATGTCAGCCCTGCAGGCTGTACACACACAGACACCTGGAACAGAAACAGCATTATGGCAGAAAGATACATACACTTAGATGTATACCCATGACAATTTCCAGCAGACAGCACCTTACACATTATAACATTACTACACTGTACTATATTTACCCTGTGCATCAGACCCATTTTAGCATGTCCCTGGATCGATGGTATGTATAACAGGGATGTGGCACAGGTATCATCATATGCACATGGTGTGGTGTGTGGTTGCCAGAGGCCTAGGCTGTGCCATACAGTTGACATCATGCATATGTGTGTCTGCAGTGGGTGGTGGTCAGCTGGGCCATGGAAAGGAGCTGTGTGTGTCTGGTGGTGACCTGCCTGTAATAGTAATGTTTGTTTGTATGCACACAGTCAAGCCATATTGTTGCCCTACATGGGGGTATGTTGGACAGTCATGGAGCGTACATGGCAGGATGTACAGCTCACCTTCTCTGGTCACGGACATGGGAACTTGATCTGCCAGGAGTGTCACTGGCAGCACCAGACTCAAGGCCAGATGCAGTACTACTCCCTGATGGTGACTGCTGTCTGCTGGATCTGTGTCCCTGATGAGACCTGCCAGGACCATATGCCCATGGCCTGCTACGATGTGGTGTGGACAGCACCCTCCCTTTAGCAGTGCTGGTGGTACTGCCACTACGGCAGTGTGAATGTGCATGGCCACATGGGTTCTCAGCTGATCTTGTTGCTGACCTATGTCAACGTGGCCGATGTGCTACTCCTACCACATGCTCAAGCACAGACATTGCATGGTTGAGCACTGATGATCTCTCACCCCACCATTTACCCATGACATCAGCAAAATGACATACGGCATCAACAATGCCGTGGAGGTAGTCACGCATGGCAAGAAGTGCTGCATTCATGACCCTGAGCAGCTGTCTGGTGTAGTATTCAGAATGTGCCTGTGGTTCCATGACGGACCAAAACATTGATCAGGTGACACCCTGCTGTGACACCTCTGACAGGGGCTGGATGGCCAGCAGTCCTCCTTTTAGCACCCCTGTCCATCTGACTTTGTGGGACCTTGCCAGCTCTCTGGGTATGGCTGCCATCTACATTGACACTTGCCACACCAGCCTGAATGATGCCACCACCCTCTGACTGTCCATTATCTGTGGCAGCTGGGGACTGGGTACATAGGTGCTGGAAGCTGTTGAAGACTGGGGGGGGGGGGAGAGAGTGAAGGGGCACTTAGTTATCTAAAAAGGGCAATTTTTATAACTATTTACTACCACAACATAAGTTCACTGGACTTTTTAAGCTTAGCCAATTCCCTTTTGGTGCTTGATTCTTGAATTACCATTTTCTGACTGGTCTTACCTATCCAATGGCTGATAATTGTATATCAGCCCTAGTGAGAATAACTGTGATCATTCCATAGATAATTTGAGTGGACCCATATAAGGGATGTAGCATTTAGGAACTGCCTCTATCCATTAGTGACATGAGGGGCAATCCTGGAGTACATTTTCTATTACCCATCCTTAGATCCAAGTTGCATTTGAATATAAACAGATGAGATTTGTTTTATTTTTATAGCTAGCCTGTTTTGTAACAGTGGTAGCCTCTGTGGTATGTATCCACCTCTCCACAACATTCAGTTTAGATACCTGGACTGAGTATTTCTGATGTCATTTGACTTGATGATCAGTAGGTCCATCTGTATTAGGTCAGAGGATGCCTTGTATGCCAGACATGTCGCCTCTATGCACTCTGTAGGATACTGAGTATAGTACTAAATCTTTGAGGTGTCCATGCAAAACCTGTTGTTTAGGACTTGTACCTTTTAAGTGAAGTATTTCTGAAAGTATTCCAATTGTTGCATGGGGCTAGACAGATGCATGCCAAAGTGGGCATTATACAAAATGATTGACCTAATGAGAGCTTTGTAAAGGGGGACAACAACATCTCTAGATGTAGTCACGATCAATTTGTTTATAAGCTGTAAAATATAGAAAGACTTTCTTATGACTCTGGGCACATTGGTCAAAAGTTAGGTCACTGTATACAGAACTTCCCAAATGCCAACAATTGGGTCACTTCTCAGAGGGCATTGTCATGATTTTGACACCAGTTATTGTTTGGGACAAACCTTCCTACATGATGTTTGTCATTTGGGGATTCAATAACTGCTTCTAGCTTGCAGTCATCTCAAACTTAGCCAGCCAAAGCCCTTTGGTATTTCTTTTTACTTTTGAGATGTATATGCCAAACAAAAAAAGTCTCTGCACTGAACCCTGGGGGATTCCATTGGTGACTGGTCTCTTCCCCTATTTTGATCTTCTGCATCCTGTGAGCAAGTTGGCAATCCAGCTAGTGAAGCAAGTATGTGCTCCTCCTATATTATTCATCTTTTGCACTGCACCTGAGTAGGGGATTGTGTCAAAAGGCTTGGCCTGGTCAAAGCAATGTGGTGTGAACTGTTTTACCTTCATCCATTGCTTTGGTAACAAGAGTAAAGCTTAAAAGTTGCCCATGATTTTGAGCCTTTCACACTTTCCTCTGGGCTGTTTTAAAACACATTTTTAGGGTCATGCATACATGTATGCATTATTTGATTCACCTTCCTGATTGTATTAAATTATATTCCTTGTATACTACAGCACCAGTTTTATTTATTTATTTTATTTATTTATTGCATTTGTTTACCAGGAAGGTCCACTGAGCCAAAAAGTGCCCATTTTCAGTGGAGGCCTGGGGAGAAAAGTTCCACAGATATACAAATACGTACAATTTGATACAATTTGTATAGCTCAGTAACAGAGGGGGGGGGGGTTGCCCATGGCACAAGCCAGGCAACAATAAAAACAATCAGGTAAGTCTCCCTTTAGCATAAAAGTAAGGCTATGTAGGTTCGAACCAGGCTTCCTGATTAGCTGAGTGCAATGAGGAGATTAGGGGCTGTGGCCAGAAGTGTTAAACTTTAAAGGGAGACTTTAAGGTGAAACTGTAACTAGCAATTTGGGGGGGGTAAGGGGAATGGGTGGAAGGTTGTATCTAGTAGTGTGTACTCCTCTTACAGCTACAATAGACAAGTTTAACAGTACAATAGCTGTTTCTATACAGCTGAGACCTACTCTTAAGCAGCTTCTCAATTCCTTTTTACTGCTGCCTTTTGCACATGAGAGCCTGGTGGTGTCTTAGTGACCTCTCGGGTGGGCTGTGAGGGGCAGCTTCAGTAGCTGCAGTCGCAGAGGGCGAGCATCTACTATTAGGGGACTGCAAGAGAAAATGACAAAGTTAGAGTCAGGAATCCAAAGCAGAGTGAGTAAAATGAGAAGATTGTGTAGATGCTGAGAGTAGAGGGTAGGCTAAGCAGAGGGAGGATATCATGAAGGTCAAACAGTTGGAAAAATAGTGATTAGGTAAAGTAGTAAGTTAGTTATAGCACAAGTAAGCTAACAGTATCACACAGTATTCACAGTACTTAGTAGTAATTGATTAGGCACCAAAATGCAGTTAATAAATAATGCTGTCACAATAAAATATGCAACTGAAGTAATATGAGCAAGACTTCAGTATAACACAGTGAAAATAGTAATATCAAAATCAGCAAGTATATGGTGTGGCATAGGATAAGACTGGTGGAAGCCACTAGCTAAACATAAAGTGTTAGATATAGGCTATACATTAACAGTTTATTTAAAAGCAGGCATATACAGTGGCTTCCAATAGCCTGGGTTTGTAAGGCCATAGTTATTGCAGTGAGAGACTCCAATCCCTTAAGCACATAAAATATCAGCTATTCTAGCATTATTTGCGCAGTAATATTATTCACAACTACAAAGTCAGATATTTACAGCTCAAATAAAATGTACTAAAATGTTGCTCAAGTGTTTTTTTCTTTTTTACTGGTTACAGCTGCAAAAACACAACAGTATAAACATAACAGAGCAGCTACACTATTTCCAGCACAGATACTTGAATACACCTTGTCTAAATGCTAAATTAGGGTTATATAATTCACTCAGGTGTTCTGCTAATGTGTACATCTACTATTGCACAACTAGGACTTGGAGACAAGTGGCAAGCACAAATACTTGAATAATCTCTGTCAAAAAAAACTATGGTACAGCTAAATTAGTTTCCTCAGGTATTACTCTACCATTTACAGCTGCTCATATATCAGGAGCTGAGTGGCTTATTTCGTATGTTGGCCTAGCTAGGAAATGCACATTAAGGGTGGTGCTTGCACATTGTCAAAAGTTTAAACAGAAATATCAAATACAGAGCTTGCAATATGGCAGCAATCAGTTAAATATGCATGAAGCAATCAAAAAGGCAGGAGGCAATAAAACTAAGCAAGAAATAACTAAATATACACTTACAAGGTGTACACACTACTGCCGCGATGTTCGAGGTGATGCAGGACCCTAGAGAATGAATGCTTAAAATGGCACAGTTGTCAGGAGAGGTACATATAACCTGTGCACGACGTGCTCCAGATGGGATAGGTTAGGAGAGGTGATTGATGGGAGTGGGGGCAAGTAGAGTAGTGACCCTGTTCTGGCACAGCCCATGGCATGAGCCAGGCAACAAGAAAAACAATCAGCAGCCAGTTATGCGGACCGTTCAGACCAATTACAGCTTCCTTCCTTCAGTAACGGAGCACAGATAAAATCTCTCCTCTCTCAGTAGCACTCGGGAAACAGATAAAACTAAATGCAGCAGCAGTCAGAACGGAGCACACTCTTAGGGAAACAGATATGCATCAGCCAGTTCTGTGTCTTTTGTGTTTAAATTTACATCACATGCATGGGTCCACCTGTAGGTCTTACAGCTGTAAAAGTGGGGAGGGGGGGCGCTCTCCCTCTCAATCTATGGTTCCGGCACCCATGACTGGGTATGTGTGGGCATACTGACTGTCTGCGGGGACATTGTGAGTGAAAGTGGGATATCAACCAATGCCATAGATTCAGCCCCCAACAACCCCACCTGTGCCTCAGTATGACCATCATCATCAGAGTCCAATAAGACCCTAACATCAGGTTGTGAGGGGGAGAGATGCCAACCCCCATGTTCACCTGTGAGAGGAAAACAATATATGTAAATTACTACCTGCACTAAAATATTTGCTGATCCACACACACACACACACACACAGGTGAGGTGGCACAAAGTCATTATACAGACCACACTTTCTGAATGATGACATGCACTACACCTAAATCACAACAGAAATGCTCTGGACAGGCCCTCAACAGCATGCAGTCCAGCTACATCCAGTTAATGTTGCTACTACTGTACAGCTCTGAGATATGTGAGGAGTGGTTGTATGTAATAGAAACAAACCAAACCACAGCTCCAGGGGTTAAAGCCAATAGATATCCAGTAGTACCAAGTGGTAAAAATACGCCTAGATGTAAAATCCTTCTTTTATTAACGCATACAATTCCAGCAGGTAGACACGTTTTCGTTGCTGAATGCAACTTCATCAGATAAAGCAAACAACTGAATACATGGTTTAAATACATAAATAATTAACCACCTGTAATACCAATTGACAAATTAAAGAACCAAGCCCTAAAAGTTCTGTGTACTAAACAATATAACATTTTACACATGTTGAATGAGTAGTTTAATCTCCAAAAGGTCGACTGATGTAAAAATATAAACATTGTATGAACCACAAATAATACCACAATACATAAAATCTAACTTCTTTGATGATAATCAAAATTATAAATCATAAAAACAAAATTAAAACTTACTACAGAATATAGTGTGTATAGTAATATTTATATCTAAGCTATACTGGCCTTAAGTTTTAATATAGGCTTAATAGAGATGTAATCGTTCAAGCCTGGTTTCTTGTTGGAGTCCAGAGAGATTTGCCAATAAGTCTCCCTTTGCTCCAACTTAGCCTGCCATGGTCCCCCCCTAGGGTCCTTGTGTATACTTTCCAGGACGAAAAATTTATATCTGGCTGTGGGACATATCAATGTGTGTTTGTACAAAGCATTATTGATGTTGGTTTTGTACATCATACATATGTTAAATAAATCCTACGCGAGAGTCGCTCCGTTTTGCCCACATAGTATGCTGGACATTGTGTACATGTAGCCAGATATACAACCCTTTGACTGTTACAGTTATGATATTCCCTGGCTTTAATAACTCTATTCAAAGCTGTAAGGGTGACTTGTTCATCCTGTATAATGTGGGAACATTGTGGACAGGTCCCACATTTATAAGTACCCTTGCGTGTACGTGCAGTTTTGTTCTGAATGGGACCATGTTCCAACAAGCTTTTAATATTTTTCCCCCTACAATAAACTGTCCTCATTTCTTTGCCTTGCAAATTAGGCAGATCAGTAAATGCCATGAATGCATCCCACTCCTGTAAAATAATATCCCTAATGTCACTTGAATTAGTACTATACTGTGTAATAAAAGCCTGCTGAAAGTCCATGTTGTTTTCATATGTGTCCTGACTCTGTGTGGTAATCCCTATCCCTAAAATAGGAGTATACTTGTCTTTTCTGCCAGTCATGACTTGTTCTTTGATTTGGTTAATAAAGTCCTCAGGATAACCCCTGTCCTGAAACATGGAACTCAGTTTGTAACATTCCATTAAAAAGTCTTCGTCCTCTGATGTCATACGTGATATTCTGACAAATTGCCCCTTGACAATACCTCTTTTTTGGTACAACGGGTGTAAACTTTTAAAGTGAATGTAGCTATTGGAAAAAGTGGGTTTTCTATGTACATTTGATTTAAAACCTCCCTGTGTGTTCACACTGAGCAGGACATCCAAATATTCTACCTTGTCGTCATATATTTGGTGCGTAAAAGTGAGAAAGTCCATTGTAGAGGCTAGGTAGTCCATAAATTCCTGAATGTCCCTGTTGGACCCTGTCCAAAAAATACAGATATCATCCAGGAACCTGTAGTAAGCTACCCAATGTTGTTTAAAAGTACTATTGAATACAAATTTACTTTCCCAAATAGAGGATAATGTCAGCATATGTCGGGCACAATTTGCCCCATGGCAACCCCTGAAATTTGCTTGTAGTATTCTCCACCAAAATGGATGAAGTTGTGGTGTAATACCAGTTTCATTAGATTAATGATCAGAAAATTGTCCCGAAGATCAGCTTTGGGGCAGGATGTAATAGCTTCATCCAACCATTGCAGACCTGTTTCGTGTGGGATAACAGAAAACAGGTCCACAACATCAATGGTGAGAAATTTAAGGTTCGGTACCATTAGGTCAGGGTTATCTGTTTCAAAATTCCCAAGAATCCTTGAGAAGATGAGTAGTTCTGGGCCATAGTTTCTTAAACTTGTAGTCCAAAATTTTGAAATAGTAGAAATCTTGGAGCCCTTGGCGCTACTATAGGTTAAGGGGTCATGTGGGTTTTTGTGGACTTTAGGTACCCCGAAAATAGAAGGTACCTTAGGTTCTGCATTGTGTAAAAAGGCATAGACACCCTGATCAATCACTCCAGTATCCAGTAACTGTTTAATAGCTAGATCAATTTTTTTATAAGCTATATTGATCTCATTTAACGATACCGTAGTATATCTGGAAGAATTGTTGAGCATGTTAGTCATTTTCCCTTCATATAGAACCTGATCCATGACAACCATCCCCCCTCCCTTGTCAGGTTCCATAATTCTAACAGTAGAGTCCCGTCTCAAGGATTCCAGGAGCTGTCTCTCAGGTAAAGTTAAGTTGGACACATATCTTTTCTGTTTACCATGGTTCCTAATCTTTTGTTCTATTCTCATTTCCAAATTTTTTAATTGCGGGTGAAGTGGCGGGTTGAAAGTGCTAGTTCTATGCGGGATATCATCCCTGATGAAATCTGTGTGACCCATAAGGTTCTCTAAGTTGAGCTTCCTGATAAAGAGTTTCAGGTCTACTATCACCTGAGTTACATCACTGTACCTACTAGGGACATATTTGAGTCCCTTAGTGAATAGCTGAAAAAAAGTATCAGTAATCTCTAGGTGGCTATAATTATAAATAGAAAAGCCACCTGTTTTACATATGATGGAAGAAAATTCAGCCTCATGAGGTGCACTACAATCCAACTCATTAGAACTTGTTGTAACCTGTATAGTGTCCCTTAATGCCTGTTCGTGTGATTCCTCATGTTCCCCCTGTATGGGGACTTAAAACAAAAAGACTGGGGTGTCTTTCTTTGGTTACGAATCCTTTCGGATCTCCTAGGTAATGGGTCAACTGCCCACTCTTCAGACCTGTCCAGACCCTGTTCATGCTCCTCTAGTGGCTGTCCAGAGAAGGATGCCGATCTATGATGTTTAGGATAATAAGTGGAAAGAGAAGGTGGCATAGGGTATTGGTGACCTTCACTGTATTCCCTAATGTCTCTCTGCAACTTTCTATATTTTCTTTTAGCAATAACTTCACATTTACCATCAATGTCCTGTCTGATCTTATAATACTTATTTTTAGTTTCCTGTACTTGAAACAAAAGATCGGATGTTACTGCTTCATTATATTTTAAAATGTCTTTATCAAGTAGAAGAATCTCCTTTTCATTGTTTCTTATAATGGCCTGTACAATAGCAAGCCCACAATTGTCAAAGGCATTTACAAGTTCTTTATGAAATTCACTGTCTTTAATAACATTGTTGGGATACTTGTGTATCCTAAGACCTTTAGGTACCAAACGTTTGTTAAGACACTCGTTTAAATACATATTGTCAAGGTTAAGTTTACGGTACCTATACAAGGAAGTCTCGAGTGCCGTCATAGAGTCCTGAAAGGTAGGAATCCTTTGATTCGCGTATGTCGGGCTTCGAGGAGTAAAAGAAGGTATATCCTTATACCATTCTTGAAAAGAGGAAACCGGTATGTGATGAAACTCCGTTTCTCTTGAGGTCCCCAGACCTGTTTCATTGTCTTGTTGTAGAAGCCTTGGCATTCTTTGAAAGTCCATAGTGTTAGTGTTGCTTCCGGTACCCGGAAGTGACATTCCGCTACCTTGTCTAGGACCAGTAGTAACCGGCACATCGTGACCATCCGGAATAGCGAGTGGAGTAGGCTTCAATAGAACCTGCTGCAAACCCTTCCCTAAGGGCACCAAAATGTCAATTAACTCGCTCAATTGACCAGAAAGTTGCTAACACTAACACTATGGACTTTCAAAGAACGCCAAGTCTTCTACAACAAGACAATGAAACAGGTCCGGGGACCTCAAGAGAAACGGAGTTTCATCACATACCGGTTTCCTCTTTTCAAGAATGGTATGAGGATATACCTTCTTTTACTACTCCTCGAAGCCCGACATACGCGAATCAAAGGATTTCTACCTTTCAGGACTCTATGACGGCACTCGAGACTTCCTTGTATAGGTACCGTAAACTTAACCTTGACAATATGTATTTAAATGAGTGTCTTAACAAACGTTTGGTACCTAAAGGTCTTAGGATACACAAGTATCCCAACAATGTTATTAAAGACAGTGAATTTCATAAAGAACTTGTAAATGCCTTTGACAATTGTGGGCTTGCTATTGTACAGGCCATTATAAGAAACAATGAAAAGGAGATTCTTCTACTTGATAAAGACATTTTAAAATATAATGAAGCAGTAACATCCGATCTTTTGTTTCAAGTACAGGAAACTAAAAATAAGTATTATGAGATCAGACAGGACATTGATGGTAAATGTGAAGTTATTGCTAAAAGAAAATATAGAAAGTTGCAGAGAGACATTAGGGAATACAGTGAAGGTCACCAATACCCTATGCCACCTTCTCTTTCCACTTATTATCCTAAACATCATAGAACGGCATCCTTCTCTGGACAGCCACTAGAGGAGCATGAACAGGGTCTGGACAGGTCTGAAGAGTGGGCAGTTGACCCATTACCTAGGAGATCCGAAAGGATTCGTAACCAAAGAAAGACACCCCAGTCTTTTTTGCCTTTAAGTCCCCCATACAGGGGGAACATGAGGAATCACACGAACAGGCATTAAGGGACACTATACAGGTTACAACAAGTTCTAATGAGTTGGATTGTAGTGCACCTCATGAGGCTGAATTTTCTTCCATCATATGTAAAACAGGTGGCTTTTCTATTTATAATTATAGCCACCTAGAGATTACTGATACTTTTTTTCAGCTATTCACTAAGGGACTCAAATATGTCCCTAGTAGGTACAGTGATGTAACTCAGGTGATAGTAGACCTGAAACTCTTTATCAGGAAGCTCAACTTAGAGAACCTTATGGGTCACACAGATTTCATCAGGGATGATATCCCGCATAGAACTAGCACTTTCAACCCGCCACTTCACCCGCAATTAAAAAATTTGGAAATGAGAATAGAACAAAAGATTAGGAACCATGGTAAACAGAAAAGATATGTGTCCAACTTAACTTTACCTGAGAGACAGCTCCTGGAATCCTTGAGACGGGACTCTACTGTTAGAATTATGGAACCTGACAAGGGAGGGGGGATGGTTGTCATGGATCAGGTTCTATATGAAGGGAAAATGACTAACATACTCAACAATTCTTCCAGATATACTACGGTATTGTTAAATGAGATCAATATAGCTTATAAAAAAATTGATCTAGCTATTAAACAGTTACTGGATACTGGAGTGATTGATCAGGGTGTCTATGCCTTTTTACACAATGCAGAACCTAAGGTACCTTCTATTTTCGGGGTACCTAAAGTCCACAAAAACCCACATGACCCCCCTTGCGACCTATAGTAGCGGCCAGGGGCTCCAAGATTTCTACTATTTCAAAATTCTTGGACTACAAGTTTAAGAAACTATGGCCCAGAACTACTCATCTTCTCAAGGATTCTTGGGAATTTTTGAAACAGATAACCCCTGACCTAATGGTACCGAACCTTAAATTTCTCACCATTGATGTTGTGGACCTGTTTTCTGTTATCCCACACGAAACAGGTCTGCAATGGTTGGATGAAGCTATTACATCCTGCCCCAAAGCTGATCTTCGGGACAATTTTCTGATCATTAATCTAATGAAACTGGTATTACACCACAACTTCATCCATTTTGGTGGAGAATACTACAAGCAAATTTCAGGGGTTGCCATGGGGGCAAATTGTGCCCCGACATATGCTGACATTATCCTCTCTATTTGGGAAAGTAAATTTGTATTCAATAGTACTTTTAAACAACATTGGGTAGCTTACTACAGGTTCCTGGATGATATCTGTATTTTTTGGACAGGGTCCAACAGGGACATTCAGGAATTTATGGACTACCTAGCCTCTACAACGGACTTTCTCACTTTTACGCACCAAATATATGACAACAAGGTAGAATATTTGGATGTCCTGCTCAGTGTGAACACACAGGGAGGTTTTAAATCAAATGTACATAGAAAACCCACTTTTTCCAATAGCTACATTCACTTTAAAAGTTTACACCGTTGTACCAAAAAGAGGTATTGTCAAGGGCAATTCGTCAGAATATCACGTATGACATCAGAGGACGAAGACTTTTTAATGGAATGTTACAAACTGAGTTCCATGTTTCAGGACAGGGGTTATCCTGAGGACTTTATTAACCAAATCAAAGAACAAGTCATGACTGGCAGAAAAGACAAGTATACTCCTATTTTAGGGATATGGATTACCACACAGAGTCAGGACACATATGAAAACAACATGGACTTTCAGCAGGCTTTTATTACACAGTATAGTACTAATTCAAGTGACATTAGGGATATTATTTTACAGGAGTGGGATGCATTCATGGCATTTACTGATCTGCCTAATTTGCAAGGCAAAGAAATGAGGACAGTTTATTGTAGGGGGAAAAATATTAAAAGCTTGTTGGAACATGGTCCCATTCAGAACAAAACTGCACGTACTGCAAGGGTACTTATAAATGTGGGACCTGTCCACAATGTTCCCACATTATACAGGATGAACAAGTCACCCTTACAGCTTTGAATAGAGTTATTAAAGCCAGGGAATATCATAACTGTAACAGTCAAAGGGTTGTATATCTGGCTACATGTACACAATGTCCAGCATACTATGTGGGCAAAACGGAGCGCACTCTCAAGCGTAGGATTTACGAACATATGTATGATGTACAAAAAACCAACATCAATAATGCTTTGTACAAACACACATTGATATGTCCCACAGCCAGATATAAATTTTTCGTCCTGGAAAGTATACACAAGGACCCTAGGGGAGGACCATGGCAGGCTAAGTTGGAGCAAAGGGGGACTTATTGGCAAATCTCTCTGGACTCCAACAAGAAACCAGGCTTGAACGATTACATCTCTATTAAGCCTATATTAAAACTTAAGGCCAGTATAGCTTAGATATATATATTATTATACACACTATATTCTGTAGTAAGTTTTAATTTTGTTTTTATGATTTATAATTTTGATTATCATCAAAGAAGTTAGATTTTATGTATTGTGGTATTATTTGTGGTTCATACAATGCTTATATTTTTACATCAGTCAACCTTTTGGAGATTAAACTACTCATTCAACATGTGTAAAATGTTATATTGTTTAGTACACAGAACTTTTAGGGCTTGGTTCTTTAATTTGTCAATTGGTATTACAGGTGTTTAATTATTTATGTATTTAAACCATGTATTCAGTTGTTTGCTTTATCTGATGAAGTTGCATTCAGCAACGTGTCTACCTGCTGGAATTGTATGCGTTAATAAAAGAAGGATTTTACATCTAGGCGTATTTTTACCACTTGGTACTACTGGATATCTATTGGCTTTAACCCCTGGAGCTGTGGTTTGGTTTGTTTCACTTGTGTTTTACCAGCTTTTCCTCTCTACGTTTTTGTTTTGTGTTCACATGGAGGAATCGGGGGAAACATCTATAGCCGATATCCGTGTTTCTTCTTTTCGCACTGAAGTGGGCGAAATTCGCAAACTTTCTGGTCAATTGAGCGAGTTAATTGACATTTTGGTGCCCTTAGGGAAGGGTTTGCAGCAGGTTCTATTGAAGCCTACTCCACTCGCTATTCCGGATGGTCACGATGTGCCGGTTACTACTGGTCCTAGACAAGGTAGCGGAATGTCACTTCCGGGTACCGGAAGCAACACTAACACTATGGACTTTCAAAGAACGCCAAGGCTTCTACAACAAGACAATGAAACAGGTCCGGGGACCTCAAGAGAAACGGAGTTTCATCACATACCGGTTTCCTCTTTTCAAGAATGGTATAAGGATATACCTTCTTTTACTACTCCTCGAAGCCCGACATACGCGAATCAAAGGATTTCTACCTTTCAGGACTCTATGACGGCACTCGAGACTTCCTTGTATAGGTACCGTAAACTTAACCTTGACAATATGTATTTAAACGAGTGTCTTAACAAACGTTTGGTACCTAAAGGTCTTAGGATACACAAGTATCCCAACAATGTTATTAAAGACAGTGAATTTCATAAAGAACTTGTAAATGCCTTTGACAATTGTGGGCTTGCTATTGTACAGGCCATTATAAGAAACAATGAAAAGGAGATTCTTCTATTTGATAAAGACATTTTAAAATATAATGAAGCAGTAACATCCGATCTTTTGTTTCAAGTACAGGAAACTAAAAATAAGTATTATAAGATCAGACAGGACATTGATGGTAAATGTGAAGTTATTGCTAAAAGAAAATATAGAAAGTTGCAGAGAGACATTAGGGAATACAGTGAAGGTCACCAATACCCTATGCCACCTTCTCTTTCCACTTATTATCCTAAACATCATAGAACAGCATCCTTCTCTGGACAGCCACTAGAGGAGCATGAACCGGGTCTGGACAGGTCTGAAGAGTGGGCAGTTGACCCATTACCTAGGAGATCCTAAAGGATTCGTAACCAAAGAAAGACACCCCAGTCTTTTTTGCCTTTAAGTCCCCCATACAGGGGGAACATGAGGAATCACACGAACAGGCATTAAGAGACACTATACAAGTTACAACAAGTTCTAATGAGTTGGATTGTAGTGCACCTCATGAGGCTGAATTTTCTTCCATCATATGTAAAACAGATGGCTTTTCTATTCATAATTATAGCCACCTAGAGATTACTGATACTTTTTTTCAGCTATTCACTAAGGGACTCAAATATGTCCCTAGTAGGTACAGTGATGTAACTCAGGTGATAGTAGACCTGAAACTCTTTATCAGGAAGCTCAACTTAGAGAACCTTATGGGTCACACAGATCATCAGGGATGATATCCCGCATAGAACTAGCACTTTCAACCCGCCACTTCACCCGCAATCAAAAAATTTGGAAATGAGAATAGAACAAAAGATTAGGAACCATGGTAAACAGAAAAGATATGTGTCCAACTTAACTTTACCTGAGAGACAGCTCCTGGAATCCTTGAGATGGGACTCTACTGTTAGAATTATGGAACCTGACAAGGGAGGGGGGATGGTTGTCATGGATCAGGTTCTATATGAAGGGAAAATGACTAACATACTCAACAATTCTTCCAGATATACTACGGTATCGTTAAATGAGATCAATATAGCTTATAAAAAAATTGATCTAGCTATTAAACAGTTACTGGATACTGGAGTGATTGATCAGGGTGTCTATGCCTTTTTACACAATGCAGAACCTAAGGTACCTTCTATTTTCGGGGTACCTAAAGTCCACAAAAACCCACATGACCCCCCTTGCGACCTATAGTAGCGGCCAAGGGCTCCAAGATTTCTACTATTTCAAAATTCTTGGACTACAAGTTTAAGAAACTATGGCCCAGAACTACTCATCTTCTCAAGGATTCTTGGGAATTTTTGAAACAGATAACCCCTGACCTAATGGTACCGAACCTTAAATTTCTCACCATTGATGTTGTGGACCTGTTTTCTGTTATCCCACACGAAACAGGTCTGCAATGGTTGGATGAAGCTATTACATCCTGCCCCAAAGCTGATCTTCGGGACAATTTTCTGATCATTAATCTAATGAAACTGGTATTACACCACAACTTCATCCATTTTGGTGGAGAATACTACAAGCAAATTTCAGGGGTTGCCATGGGGGCAAATTGTGCCCCGACATATGCTGACATTATCCTCTCTATTTGGGAAAGTAAATTTGTATTCAATAGTACTTTTAAACAACATTGGGTAGCTTACTACAGGTTCCTGGATGATATCTGTATTTTTTGGACAGGGTCCAACAGGGACATTCAGGAATTTATGGACTACCTAGCCTCTACAACGGACTTTCTCACTTTTACGCACCAAATATATGACGACAAGGTAGAATATTTGGATGTCCTGCTCAGTGTGAACACACAGGGAGGTTTTAAATCAAATGTACATAGAAAACCCACTTTTTCCAATAGCTACATTCACTTTAAAAGTTTACACCCGTTGTACCAAAAAAGAGGTATTGTCAAGGGGCAATTCGTCAGAATATCACGTATGACATCAGAGGACGAAGACTTTTTAATGGAATGTTACAAACTGAGTTCCATGTTTCAGGACAGGGGTTATCCTGAGGACTTTATTAACCAAATCAAAGAACAAGTCATGACTGGCAGAAAAGACAAGTATACTCCTATTTTAGGGATATGGATTACCACACAGAGTCAGGACACATATGAAAACAACATGGACTTTCAGCAGGCTTTTATTACACAGTATAGTACTAATTCAAGTGACATTAGGGATATTATTTTACAGGAGTGGGATGCATTCATGGCATTTACTGATCTGCCTAATTTGCAAGGCAAAGAAATGAGGACAGTTTATTGTAGGGGGAAAAATATTAAAAGCTTGTTGGAACATGGTCCCATTCAGAACAAAACTGCACGTACACGCAAGGGTACTTATAAATGTGGGACCTGTCCACAATGTTCCCACATTATACAGGATGAACAAGTCACCCTTACAGCTTTGAATAGAGTTATTAAAGCCAGGGAATATCATAACTGTAACAGTCAAAGGGTTGTATATCTGGCTACATGTACACAATGTCCAGCATACTATGTGGGCAAAACGGAGCGCACTCTCAAGCGTAGGATTTACGAACATATGTATGATGTACAAAAAACCAACATCAATAATGCTTTGTACAAACACACATTGATATGTCCCACAGCCAGATATAAATTTTTCGTCCTGGAAAGTATACACAAGGACCCTAGGGGAGGACCATGGCAGGCTAAGTTGGAGCAAAGGGAGACTTATTGGCAAATCTCTCTGGACTCCAACAAGAAACCAGGCTTGAACGATTACATCTCTATTAAGCCTATATTAAAACTTAAGGCCAGTATAGCTTAGATATATATATTACTATACACACTATATTCTGTAGTAAGTTTTAATTTTGTTTTTATGATTTATAATTTTGATTATCATCAAAGAAGTTAGATTTTATGTATTGTGGTATTATTTGTGGTTCATACAATGTTTATATTTTTACATCAGTCAACCTTTTGGAGATTAAACTACTCATTCAACATGTGTAAAATGTTATATTGTTTAGTACACAGAACTTTTAGGGTTTGGTTCTTTAATTTGTCAATTGGTATTACAGGTGGTTAATTATTTATGTATTTAAACCATGTATTCAGTTGTTTGCTTTATCTGATGAAGTTGCATTCAGCAATGAAAACGTGTCTACCTGCTGGAATTGTATGCATTAATAAAAGAAGGATTTTACATCTAGGCGTATTTTTACCACTTGGTACTACTGGATATCTATTGGCTTTAACCCCTGGAGCTGTGGTTTGGTTTGTTTCACTTGTGTTTTACCAGCTTTTCCTCTCTACGTTTTTGTTGTTGTATGTAATAGACATTCACCTAACACACAATGCACCTGTGTACACAATACTAATGTACCCCTTTATAGCACAGTGGCAACAGCTATACAAACATACATGCCAATATGTTACAGCTCCTGTGATGACCAATGTGATGCACTGCAGTTAACCGCACCACAAGTGAACATACCTAACACACAATGCACCTGTGTACACAATAATAATGTACCCCTTTATAGCACAGTGGCAACAGCTATACAAACATACATGTCAATATGTTACAGCTCCTGTGAATAGGCTCCTGTGATGACCAATGTGATGCACTGCAGTTAACCCCACCACAAGTAAACATACACATATTGCAATATGGCCAAGCGTAACAGTTGTGTGCATGAAAATATGCCTGCCCTGAACATGCCTAGGGTATTTGTTAGCCACAACAAGTCTGTTCCACACTCACTGGCTTCAGCTTGCTGTTCTCCAGCCAGACCAGAGGGACCTATGTAGTTGGGGGGAGAGGTATTGTCAGCACACACACATGTGGCATTGGTACAGGATATGTGCATTTATGAACATGTACAGTACAAGCTGTGATACTGCCCAAATTACTGACATTCACAATAGGTGTACACTTGTGTGCATTACAAAACCCCACCCGCAAATGCAGTTTGACTTGACATATGCATCAGAGTATGCAAAGGCTACCACTATGAATGTTACAGTATTGACGTGATGACCACTGGGGCCTTACCTGAACACTTCTTGGCTGTTGACTCTCTGCCACCCACCTCCATGACATTTGTGGGGATTGTTCCTGGGAGGTGGTGGCTCCATCACGGTTGGAGAGGAACTCCTGTGTTGGTGTCAATGGTGCTTTCATAGCAGGCCCCCCACCAGTGCCACCATGGTCCCTGGCCACAGCTGCAACCCTTTGCCGTGCATTGTATATTAGGTCTGTGGCATGGTGTCAGACCTGTTCATAGCTCCTGCCATGGTGTCCACTGTTGTTAATGGTCCCCACCAGTTCTGCCCACAGGACATTGCATTGCTGCATGTGCTGCTGTCTCCTCCCCAACAGTACCCTGTGATGTAGTCTCAGGCTATCCAAGATCACTGCAGTCTTGGCCTCCATGTATGGTGGTTGATGTCTACAATACATCCCAGCTGAAAGAAAGACATGAACAGGGGAACACATCATAGGACCACGGACATTGGCTACCATCCTGCACATCCACATTTGATATCACTAACCACAGCTAACACCCACATTACACCCCTGCCATCTGTCAGTACAGTATGGGTGTGAGCATTGTGAACATACCAACATTACAGTATGCGTTGCCCCCCCTTATTCTGATGTGTCATGTTCCCCCACTGAGGACCATTAATGTGCATAATCCACTATTCATCATTCATATCACACAGCACATGCAGCTGGGGACATCACAGAGGTTCCCTACCAGGGAATACCAGGCCATCAAATGTTTATCGTACATCTATAGGCTATGAGGCCAACCCTCTACCCTGTGTTATACATACTTCTCAGGAGTAACCTCACTGTGGCATGAGAGGAAATCACAGTCTCCACATTTCTGGGACTGCTAGAGGTCATGCTCCACTGTGTTAACACACACACACACACCCACACCCTCAACCTGGTAAGTGACCTGGACTGGCCTTGTTGGCAGCTCACATGTGTTCCACACAGTCACCCTGCAGTGGAATGGGCACCATATCCACATCAGGCAGGGTAGCTACCAAAACCTTTGCAGGCATAACCTGGTGAAATGGATGTTTAATAGCACATACACCTTTGAGAAACCACATGTATCCCTGTTGGATGGGAACATCAGCTGCTGCCTTGCATTCACATGGGCTAAACTATGGCTTAAGTATATGGCTGCTCATGGCTAATAACCTAGTAACCGGAGATGGTAGCAGGACTACCAGAAATGACCCGACTGCTGTGACAGACTGTGTTATGTGTCTACAGATATCACTGCCATCAACTGCTGGGTGTCCTCTATGGGCAACATTACAGTACCAGGTCATCTAGCCTACGTCCGGCAAATAGGTGAGTAGTATTTCAGGTGGATGTGGACATTCCAGGAACATCTGAGCTACATAATAACAGACAGCAGTGCATATGTGGTGTAGCGTGACCTACTGAAAGGTATCTGACCTCTGCAGTACCCAGATGTTGGCAGAATGGGTACGTGTGCCTGATAGTTGTAGACTCTCCTGCTGGACAAGTGCGTATTTCAGCTCACAAGTTGGACAACACATGACGGTTGTCCACAGAGTTTGGGGGATGTGTCTGTGACATGCCAGACTCCTGGGGAAACAGTAATGGTACATAAATATTTGATATTGCATCCATCCCCCTACATTGGATGCTCACTATGTATAGACTGCTGCTGAGCCAGAGCCAGCAAGCCCCCACTACTGCTACTTATAACCTGCTGTCCTGTTGCAGGGGCTCACCAGGTATGCTAACCATAGGTGTCAGGCAATCAGTTACAGGTGTGGAGTACAAACTGACCTAGCCAGAGTATGTCAGGAATCGTCAGAGAGACCTGGACACACTGTGAAATAAACCTATATGAAGTTGGTAGACTGACGGGCTCACTAATGGTACATGATATGATATGCCAGCTGAATCCAGCACTGGCCCAGTAATCAAGGAGTCTCAATACTCACCACTACCACCAGTGAAGGATGTACACAATGGGAGGATGGAAAGTACACACAGTAAAGTAAAATTATCCTTTAGAGCACACAGAGATCACAGTCAGTCTGGTGCTGGTTTCTCCCTCTGTCTCCAGATCCCCAATAAGACTCCCAACTGCACAACTATACAGTTAACATCTCAGCAGAGCGGCCAAGCCAGAACATCCATCACCCTCTCTGTCCAGTCAGTGCATTGTGTCCATGGCCATGTAGCTGACACACATACTTTGAGATTTGATTTATGAAGTACACAGACACACACACACACACACACACACACACTCTCACTGCTGGGAAAGGCTGGCATAGCTTACACTTACAGGTAGTTCTGACTGCCACAATCCAGCTGTTTATCAGCTTCTGTAAGGCCCTTTACAAAGGGTGATGAATCCTACTGTGTTGACCTTGGTCACAATTACCATTTGGCTAATAGGCACATCACACTGTTGGAGTGAGCTATACATAATGCAAGTACACTAAGAGCTTACTTAGCTCTATGCAGACCAGACACACTTACCCTTACAAGGTTCAACTATATTTAATGATAACTAATAAAGGAATAGGGCAATACCCACAATCAATACAGTGACTACAGAGTTCAGACTCACAGGGAATACATTGACAACATTGCAGGACAGTCTGAAATAAATACAGCAAAGATCTAAGGTAATAGGTGCATAGGTTCATAGGATGATACCAGGCTATTGGGCCAGAGACCCTTATAAGCCTAGCCAGGGATTCTGCCCATGTTCCTTCAAAGTAAGCACCTGTTTCTCCTGTCCAGCAGAGAGACAGGTGGGATGCCAGGGGTGTATGTCCTGTTTCCCATCCAGTCGTCCAGGTTCCTCTTAAACAGGGCTAGAGGGGTACTCTGCTTGACATGGAGAGGGAGTGTATTCCACAGATGGCTGGGTATTTTGGGACACAACTCTATCCCGACAACATGTTCCATTCATGTCACAGACCAGGTTAAGGCCTTGTGTGCGGATTGCATGGGTGGAGTTTGTCATACAGATTAGCAGCAATTCCATCAAGGCTGGGTCAAAAATGGCCTTCTATGCCAGACACAGATCTCCTTTGGGCAGTTTGTACTAAACTGAGCAGAGGGACAGGGCTTATAACCTATCTGTATAGCATAGGTGTTTGAGATCCTGCAATTTCCTAGTCTTGAACGTCTGTGGTCTCTCCAACTGCTACATGTGCCTGGCAAGGTACATGCCTAAGTGGGCATTGTACTTGAAAATGGGTCTGATAAGGGAGGAGTACAGGGATGTTATGTCCTCCTTGTTCCTGAATGACATACCCTTTTTTATGAGATGGGACATGTAGAAAGTCTTCTGTACAACGGTGGCAATGTGGGGGTCAAAAGCCAGGTTGATATCAACCTGGGTGCCCAAGTCTTTCACAACTGATTGCATGCTTTGTACATTGTTATCAATGTCATAAGTACTAGGGATGACATTTTCCCCAAAGGGGATAATGATGCATGTCTTGGCATTCAGTTGGTAGCCATGCTTCTGGAAGCAGTCATTACTTTGGGTAAGCCCCTATTGCAGGATGTTCACATCAGTAGGGGAATTTAAGACAGTGCCCAGCTTGCAGTCATCTGCAAACCTGGTCAGCCACAGACCACTGGTTTTGGGTTGCACCGCAGAAAAGTATATAACAAACAATGGCGGCACCAAGAGAGATCCTTGTGGTACAACAGTCATTACAGGTCTACTACTAGAGGTTGCTTCCCCTACTTTGACTGAGTGGGTTCTAGCAGTGATCCAGTTAGCTACTCATCTGGCAACATACATGCTGAAACCTTGCCTGGAGGGTTTATATATTATGGCCAAGTGGGGATTACTGTCAAAGACTTTGGCTAGGTCAAGATAGGCACTGTGCATCATCTTCCCCTCGTCCGGGGCTTTGGTGAGTATTTTGAAGAACTCAACCTAGTTTAACAGGCATGATCTCTCTTTGCGAAAACCAAACTATGTGAGGTGAAATGTTTTGAGGTTACCAATATCCTTGTTTATTAGGTCCATGATAACACATTCCATGGCCTTGCAGATCAGGCTATTTAGGCAGATGCACCTATAATTGCTTGGGTCAGTGGATGCTCCACCTTTGCATAGAGAGATGACAGTGGCTGTCCTCCATTCACATTCAGCTGGGATGAAGCCAGTACTCAGGCAGTGGTTGAATAGGGTGTGTAATGGAGCTGTGTGATCATGCCTGAGCTCATGTAGGATATAGGCAGGGATGTTATTGGGTTCATGGAGACATAATTGCTTGCCTTTGAGAGGGCATTAAGGACCTGCTCCATGGTGATGAGGTAGTGGGGCAGGTGCTGGGAATGTCCTGGTGTATGGATGGGGGTGACGGCGGGGGGGGGGGGGGGTGAAGGTTTCAGTGAACCTGTCTGGCAGCAGGTTGACTATATATGTGATGTTTGTGTATGTGGTGTTACTGACCACCAGTTCAGAGCAGATTTGGGTGTTGGCTTTGAGACTGTGGACATATGTGAAGAAGGCAGTGTGATTCCCCTTTGTGGATGTGGCCAATTTGGACTCGGTTAGCCTTAGAGGGTTACACTGGTGACCAAATAAGCTTGCTCATACAAAGGAGTGATTGCTGCCAACTTGTCACCTGCTCCTTCTCAGCCCCGAACAACTATATTTTCCTTCTGTTATACTGTTTGTTTATTGCTGCTGTCCACCAGACAGGTTTGCTGTTCTTTGAGGAAGATGATTTGGTCCTGTCAAGTATTGCTGAGTCCATGCAGCTATGTAGGTGCTCATATATTTTGTTGGTGTAGGCTTAGACATTAGTTCAAGTTCCAATTGAAGGGAAAGTGGCTGTGAAGCTGCTTATATGTGCTCTGAGGAGATTGTATTCCGCTTTGGAAATGTTTTTCTGTTTGACCCTGACGGGGGTGGGGGTCAGGGGAGATGGTGAGTTCAAAAGTGATCGCTTTATGGATGGATCTTACCAAGGAGGATGACACAGTAGGAGTGCTACAGTAGCTACTCATGTTATTTATGACCTGGCATAGGATATTTTCACCTCTCGTAGGAGTGTCGACCACCAGAGGCAATGCATTACCATTGACAAAGTCAGGGAATATATGGGGGCTCATGTTTGCGCTAGAATAGGTCTTGCACTCTATGTTTGGGGTAGTTAAAGTCACACAGGATCAGAGTAGAGGGTTGAATCTTGATGGATTAACTAAGTCCAGATAGGTGGAGTGGGTGTTCTGTGTAATGGTTGTGGGTCTGTAGCTAGCTATGATATGAATATGTGTTTTGCCGAAACTTATCTGCACTTGGTATGTGTCATTTGCGTAATACCATTTGACCAGCTTGGAGGTGTGTATGTCTTTGATAAATATTGTAACTCAACCTCCTTTGCCTTTGTAGCCCACCATTTGGGGTCTGAAAGTATGGTAGGATGAGTAACCTGGTAAGGTTGGGGTGCTCTCTACAGCTTTGAACCAGGTTTCAGGGACTGCACAAATGTCAGCACCCTCCAGGGCAAGGGATGTTTGCAATGAGTGCAGTTTCATGCTAAGACTCCTAGCATTAAGCAGCATGACCTTTACATTTAGTTTAACTTACTTTTTCATGTTGCTAATATTGTGCTCATGACTTTGCCTACAAAAGTCACTATGGGGGAGACCAGAGCCTTTGCCAGAGATGGCCATCTCTGGCAAAGCATTGTGGTCTGTTATTCATGTAGTGGCGTTTGAGTGAGACAGCAAGGAGCCAAGGTTCTTAATGTGATTGCATCTCTTGGATATTGTGTTCTTAGGTAGTAGTAGTAGAGGGTGGTCTGTGTATGTGAGGCAGTTGCTGCACAGTCTCAGGATGCCCATATCAACCACAGTAGTAGGAGAAATTACAGAAGATTGTCCATCTACGGTTATCATTATCTGTGGAACAGAGGTCAGGGATAGTAGAGTGGGTACTATCTGAGGAAAGTACCAATAGGTGTGAGTATGGCTGGATAAAATCAATACAGTAGCTGCAGGCGAGGGCCTTACACACACAGGAGTGCTGGTAAGGGACAAACATTGCAACTGAGATGCATCACAAAGGGTTACTACAGCACAGCAACAGCATGCAATGGACAAACAAGCACAAACCCACACAAATTCTGGGTTTGAATAACACAAAAACAAAGGTAAACTAGACACACTAGAACTGATTAACCAACCCTTGTCCCTGAATTTGTAGCTCAACCTCCTATGCCAGACAAGTTCCAACCAGTTCACTTACTCCCAGTGAGTGCAGGCAGGCCCTGTCCAACACAAGATGGCATAACAGCAAACACAGGAATCACACAAACAGAGCTGAATACAGTAAAACAGGCAACCAGACTATGCTAACGATATTTCAAGTCTGTGTAGATCAATGTAATACAGGAAAACAGATCCAAAAATATAACGGTAGCAAACAAGAGCAAATTGATTTAAACAAACAGTGTTCAGTCAGACAAGTTCTAACTGCGCACTCCTGCCACTAGGGTGCAGGGTAAGCCTCTCCAAAAAGATGGCCTAGATTACTGCTCACGTTCTACAAACAAAACTAGATTCAGCAGGTCTGCATGTAGTGTATGCTACAGCAAAAAAGGCAAAACCATTTCATTAAGGAACGGTTGAAATAAGCAGGCATAATACTCCTTTAACTAGCAATTTGCCACTCAGAAAGGCATAATCTACCCTAAATTCAGTAAATATTAGAGCACAGAGGTGATTTGATACATTTTGTTTGACCAGTATAGATTTTTCAATACACCTTCTTGGCCTTTCAGAAAAATTATCCCTTCATCAAGAGATAATTAAGTTACTGATGCTGAAACACTGCTTTAATACCCACTTTTGCCTAGAAATGGAAAATACAGTAAATCATTTCTTCTCAACTGGCTAATAAGGATATTAAGGAAAAACAAATAATGCATTAGCAGGCTGCTTAGATGCTTAACCCTATAACGAATGAGTAAAAGGCAGACATTACATATTTATGTGCATGCAAAGAATGGCAATCTGGCGATAGAACATGTCAATAGTACTGAGCAGTTTGTATATGTCAGTGAATACATCAACACATTTCACATTAGAAGAAAAAGGTTAACACTCAGAAAAAATGTTTTCCCCAGTGAAGCATTTGATAGTACTGACAGTTCCATTCAGCAATAAATGTTAAAAATATGCTGTCAACACAAAGTAAGATATGAGGCAGTGAAGAAGTTTTAATGAAAAAGCGACTGCTGACTGCATTCCAAAGGATTTATTGCATTGTGTACGTGTATTTGTATGTGTGTGTACACGTAAAAGCATTTGCCTGTGTGTGTATAGACATAAAAGTATTTTCATGTGTGTGTGTGTGTGTGTGTATATATATATATATATATATATATATATATGTAAAACAGAATGCTTACAAATGAACACATTACTTGTGAGGTGGCTGTAAGGGAACATGCAACTAAGTTGGACTGAAAAATCAAACCATCTCCAATAAAAAGAAATGTGGATAATTTAATAACAACTTTTTTGGAGGGAGGGGAGTAGCCACAAACTGTGAGGACTACAATTGCAAGTGCCATTTTGAAAGAAAACTGTCAGAACCAGCATTTGCATACATTTTTCTAAGTCCTTACAACCCCATTCAGGGGACAAAGGTTTGTAAATCCCCAAACTTATCATAATGTATCTGAGGTTCTTGTACCTTAGAAGGTGTATTTCATTCATGTAGTACCAAATATGAAAATGATGGTTAACTGCACCATAGGAAGAATGGTACCTTTCCGACACTCATGTTCCTTGCACTATTGTATTACTCTATTTTACTTCCAGTTTCATTTTAAATTGGACACAGTATAAACCCAACAAACTTTGTTACATTTTCCAAATTCTACCCATACCTTTATCGCATCTTGCTATACTCATAGCTAGGAACTTCCTAGATTGTGTCTGAAGTCTCTGGAATTTAAATAGAATTTCTGGGACTCTGGGAACATGACATATATCCAAAGGTATGCCTTGTTTCTCATGACTGCTTGATCGATCTATCACATACAAAAAACATCCAAGATTAAACTCAGGAAGAATGTTGAGGCCTACATTTGTTGCCTTTAAGGTCTTAGTTCTTGGCAAAAAGACACACTCTGCCTATTTAATCAATGCCAGCCTAATAAACCTAGCAACAGAGTGAAGCAAGAAAAGGAAAATATTAAGGCATTACTAATCAATGCTGGCAGCCTAAACAAGAAACTCCACTCCCTACAATCCATCATCACCCTGCAGGATGCAGACATCTGTGTAGTGAATGAGACATTGTTTAAAATGGTGGAAACCACTTCAGCTATGCAGGGCTATAACACCTTCCACATGTTTAGACTAGCTACTGCCCTGGAGAAAAAAAGGTGGAAGTGTCTCTGTCTTTGTCCAGTGGAGACTCGCATCAATTCTGGCAATCATCACGATGCACTAGAACTTCAAGTCCAAATAACCATCATAAATGTCCTGTACCATATATTAGCTATCTATAGAACTCCCTCTATGACCCAAGAAAGTGACAACACTATCTACGGGAACTAGAATCACTCAGTATTAAACCCAATACCATATTCCTAACTGATCTAAACTATCCAAGTGTATACTGGGGAAACCTACACCACCACTAGTAGACAAGCACAGAGATTCCTGGATTTTGTCAATACAAATGCCCTGGAACAATTTGTCAGAGTACCCACTAGGGGAAGAACATCTTTACAACTATAGGGGCATCTTGCACCATCCCTTGTGTATCTTTGTCACTTGGTAGGTCTAACCATAAAGCCATCTCCTTTAAAATAAAATTGTAACCGCAGGCCCCTTTTACCCAAAGCACCTTTAGAAATTTCTGTAAGACAAAGTACCTACCTCTAAGTAGTACATTGGCAAGCTTCAAATCCCCACCAAACCCAGTTAACTCCACTGAATATGTGGAAACATACATCACTACATTATACCAGCATGCAAACAGCTGCATAGATACAGCTGTACTCTGTGGGAAGAAGTTTAGGGCAAACCACAGAAACAAAGCTCCTTGGAAGAACTGTAATATCAATAAGCCTAACAATAAAAGGATCAGAATTTTGACCAAAAGTAAGAAAAGTAATTCCCAGAATGACAGAGCCATCACCTTAAAAAAAATCTGAAGATAAAATATCAATCCAAACCAAAGACAATGGCGAGGCTTTTTCAGTTGTGCTTGAAATCTCAGAAGCACAACACAGTAAAGCACTGAGCTGATTGTGAATGATGTTATCTACACAGAGTTTGAAGATATAGCTAACTTACTGGCAGATAAATTCAGCTCAAACTTTACCCCTCCCTCTCCCACTCTATCTATCCCATAAGATATACCTAAAATGACTCGCATTCAAATATCACACAAGAACACATCATGAAAGTGCTATCAATAGCTAACAATGCTGCATTGATGGGTCCTGACAATAGTATGAAGCACAATTTAGCCACCCCCCCAAAATTGTTTAACCTCAGACTCCATATTGGTTTTGTACCAAGTGAATGGAGAGCAGCTACAGCCATTTCCTTTGCATAAGGGAAGATGTTCCAAAACCCCAGGCATTTTAAAAGTCTGACCAGCTTCATATGCAAAACCATGGAAAGAATTGTCATGGAATTAATAAATATGGTCACATGGAACCTCCAAATACTGGAACTGTCTCAGTTTGGATTCATCAAGGGCAGGTCATGCTTACTCAACCCAATGGACTTCTTTGATACAGTCACCAAAGCAATGGATGAAGGCAAAATGGCACACACTCCATACCTTAACCTGGCCAAGGCTTTTTATATAAACACATACTTGAACATGGTAGAGAAGCTAAATAAACTGGGAATAAACTCCTACATCACCTGACAGATTGGCATCTGGCTCACAGATAGGATGCAGGAGATCAAAATAGGGGAAACTACCTCAACAAAGAGACCAGTCACCAGTAGAGTCCCCCAGGGTTGGGTGGTTGGACCACTCATGTTTGTCATCTGCTTGTTTGAAGTAAAAGCCAATGACAAAGGGCTCTGGTTGAATAAACTTGCAGATGACTGCAAGTTAGAAGCAGTTACTTAATCCTCAAATAACATAGCCATCTTGCAGGAAGGTAAATCCCAAACAAATAACTGGTGCCAGAAACATGGACTGGAACTAAATGTCAAAAAATGCGTTATTGCATCCTTTGGGAAGTCCTCAAACCCAGGAAACTATCACATTACAACAATACACCCCTAAAAGGTGACCCAGTTTTTTGGGATTTGGAAATTTATGTGGACCAACATGTGTCCAATGATGTAACAAAGACCTTCTGTATTGCACACCTTATAAACCTAAGGATTGCAACTAGATCTATAGATGTCTTTGTCTCTGTTTACTCATCTACCATTAGCCCAATCTATGAGTATAATGCCTCTTTTGGGATGCATCTGTCTAGATACATCCAAAACAGGAACACCTACAGAGAAACCTTACTAAAAGAATACAAGCCCTAAAGAATATTTCCTAAGTGGCCTGCCTCAAATCCCTGTTACCATACTCCATATCCTTTAGACTGCTAACAGTTGACCTGCATTTGGCATATAAGGCTTTCTATGACCCAGTACTGATGGATTTACTGCACATCAGCAAGTCAAATGCTATCAGAAGTACTCAGTTATGGGATCTAAACCTTTTCTGCAACATCAGCAAAATGGTTTGGATGGCGTGTTCTATCTCAAAGGATACAACTGCTCTGGAAGAGACTCCCCATCCATGTGAAACAAAGTTCATTCCTGTCCATATTGAAGCACAACTTGGATATATGGATTGGTAATAGAAAATCTTACCCTAGGACTGTCAACTGTACTACTGATGGGCAGTGGCAGCTCCTAAATGTCTTATCCCATGTATGGGTCCCCTAAAATCAACTGTGGTATGCTCCCAGTTCTAGTCCTCAAGAGTAGCTTGCCTATGTTGCCAGTAGGCCTATTCCGTGCTCACCCACCCTCATGCATCATTTTCTCTCCATTCTCTTGTGCATTGTTACAGGACTGAATTTCATTCCTAGTACTGCTAAATGTCTTATCTACATGCTTTTTAAACTAGCAGGGCCCAGTGTTAATAGAGACAATTCTTGCTGTGTATATGATCTGCTGTTATAGGAGGATTGTGGTTTATAAAGCTGAATAGCATTCCTGCCATGTTCCTGCACCACAGGGCAACCCCCCCCCCCAGCATGTATACACATTAGTCATCATAAAATCGAACACCATTAAAATGTAACGTAAAGAAGATAGCAAATAGAAAACAATTTTTTGTGATCTCTACACCAAAACCCTCCATAACACTAGCCCAACTTTTTTTGAATAGTAGTAGTGTTGTGGAATTTTTATTTTTAAGGTACGGTTCAGGGTTAAGGTCAGGGTTAGACTAAGGAACAGCATGCATTACTGAGGTGGGGGGGGAGAGGTCTACACCATACCTTAAAAAAACTTTCTTTAACACTGCCATTATACTTGATAGACTCACACACACACACACACACACACACACGTACATTCAATAGGCTACATCTGACTCCTTACCTCATCCTAAAATGCATATAATTCCACACACATACAAAAGCTATACCCTAATTTCAGCCTTAGCCTAACCCTAAAAAACATACACTTGCACACGCATGCATACAGGCCAGACCCACACATTCTCACACCACACACACATACAGTTGAAGGAAAAGACCTGATTAAAGAAAAATGGAATAGAGGACTTGGGAGGCTTTTGATTGGCCAGTTCTAGAAAATGTGTGGAGCTAAGGCCACAGTTCAAGTTCCAGACAGTGACAATCAGAATAAAATAAGAGCAAAGCAGGTAAAAGACAAATGACAGAAGATGAAAAGCATTGGCGCCAGTGGTAAATTTATGGAGGAACTAAATGTATCAAGGAACAAGAAGAGAACAGTGTGATGAGCAAAAGCAAAATAACTCAAGTAAAAAATCTACCAGAAAAGGAAGGCAGGGGTGAGGAAACAAGAACTTCATCTGAAGAAATGATTTGAGTTGCACAAAACTAGAAAGCTAGGTAAGTGGTAAGAAAAAGTATGCAGAACTAAAGTTGAAAAAAATGAGTAAAAATGTCTGAAGAGGTTCCAGAAGAAGCCCATTGAAGACAAACAAGTACCAGAAGTGAAAGCATGATATCATAAAAAGTAATTGAGGATTACATAAACTTTTCATCAAAAAGGAAAGAGAAAAAAAAGCTTTTATATCAGTTCTTCTTAAATATTTAAGTTGCACTTATCTTTCCAATTTTTGCCTTGTTTTAGTTTGTTCTGGGACCTTAGTCTTGTAGCTTAATATGCAGTTGTAGTAAGATTGTGTTTGTAGATAATACTGCACTTCTATCTCCACAAGTAGAATTACCCTTAAAAGCTAGCCTTTTGTATTTTAGTCTTATAGTTTCATTCAGTTGTGTCAGCACTGTGGACTTCTGCCAAAATTTAGCCTTATTTAGTCAATTATTACTGCATTGTTTCCATAAACAGGTACATTTCTACAAAGCTTAGTGCTGTAAAGTGTAGTAGAAATCAGTAGCCAGGGTATTGTTTTTTCTGCTCCAGAATTTGTGCTTCAGTGCTTTTCCATTGATAATATTCCAGTTTTGGTCCTACTGTTTTTTATTCTGCTTATCAATTACGTGCTTAAAGTTGCATTATAGTGCATTTCTTTTCCCTTGTTATTTGTGTCTGCCCCATCCCACACAGAGATGTTATGTTAAAGTTTCGGAAATTCTAACCTGCAGCTCAGAGAAGTTTAATTTCAGCCCCCCCCCCCCACTTACACACACTGAGACATTAAAGTTTCTGAAAGAGCTCCAATATTGGCTTTACTTGATTATCTCCCTTTCTAGGAAGCCTGCTGTATCCGACATGGAGCTGCCCTACTCAGGGTCTTTTATGAAAGACTTGGAAAGCCCTGAACTGTGAGAAACAAGCTTTTCATCAAAATGAAAAGATAAAAGCTTGTATTTCAATTCTGCTGATATATTTAAGTTACACTGTGGTGATACTTCGTTGCACTTTTTTGCTTTTTCCACGTTTGTTTGTATTTTTTTGCTTGTTCTGGGACCTTAGATTTGAAGATTAATTTGTACTTGTGGGTAGACTTTATTTCTACATTACACTGAACTTCCAGTTTATAGGTTCATATTGTCATTGGAGATTACTAGGCTAATGGCTTAAGAGCACTTACAAGCCTAGACAATATAACCTGATTTTATCCATTATATGGTATCTAGGGCAAGAGGATGGCATGCATTTGTGCCTATACATTGAGTGTCTTACAGATTGCCCCTATCCATGAGGGATGTAGGCACTACCCCAGGTGTGAATTTGTGATTTTTCCATCCATGTATCCAAACTGTGTTTGAAGCGGGGCAGGGAATGCATCTGCTTAATGTCAATAAGAATAAATTGTAATTCAGTGGGTGTTATATATGCATTACAGTGTCCATGTAAAAAAGTTTACATTGGTGAAACTAAGAGAGCATTTAAAGTGAGGCTGTTGGAACACATCAGGGATATTGATAATGGAAGGGAAGAAAGCCCTGTAGCTATGCATTTTTTACAATTTCATAATGGGAATAGTAGGCATCTACAAGGTACTGTTTTAGAACAAGTTTGTGTTCCTGAATATCAGAATGTTAAGCCACTTGTATTATATAAAGAAGCTGTGTATATTTTAAAGTTTAAAACAATGTCTCCATTTGGTTTAAATGAAGATTTTAATTGGAAAGTGCTGCTTAATTGATTGCCAATTATTATGAGTTAATTGTATGATTGGTATCTGTGCTTGAGTATATATTTGCTTGTGTTTTTTCATGATTTATTCTCTTTGAATTTACAATAAATTACTTTCCTGTGGATTTTGGCTGTTGTTTTCCTGCCTTAAATGTCAATAAGAAGCCTGTTCCAAAGAAGGGGCAATCTCTAAGACAAATATCTTTGTCTCCAGCGTGTCTTTTGAGTCATTGACTAAGTTTAGATCCCTAGATCAGATGACCCTCATGCTGGTTGACTTGTTCATGTGTAGCAGCTCCATCAGGGCTGGATTTGTGAGTGCCATGTTGATCAAGCATAGTTCACCCCTTAATAGTCGGTAGGAGACAGAGGAAAGGGATAGGGCTTTTACTGTAGCCATATATGGTATACTTTCTTTGTGAGGAATCACTGAGGTCAGTCCTGCTGCTGTTAGTGCCTAGCCAAGTACATGCCCAGTGGCACACTGAACTCAATTATTGGTTTAATGAGGGATGAGTACAGTGGGGCTATAATTTATTTGACCTGGAAGCCATACCTTTAGTTATAAGTTGTGCACATAGAAGGGCTTCCTCATCACTGTGGAAACATGGTTGTCAAAGTTCAGGTTGCTATATATCTGTTTACCTAGATCTCTCACCTTTGAGTCTACTCTTAAGGGTGTTTTATATTTTGCATGGATATTTGACTTTCCAAAGATATGGTGATGCATTTTTCACATTCAGTTTTAGGCAATGGTTCGGGCACCAATCATTTGTCTGAGCTAGACCCATCTAAAGGATATCGACAGCTTTGGGGGATTCAGTGATTGCCCCCAGCTTACAGTCATCTATAAACTTTGTCATCCAGAGGCCTTCCACATTAGCTTTCATGTCAGAGAAATATATTTTAAACAGGAGTGGCCTATTGCTAGATCTGGATTCACCCACTTTAACCACGTGTCCTGTTTATGAGCCAAGTGGCTGTCCATCTGGTGACATAGGAATTTATGCCCAGTTTTGAGTTAATTTACAATACTTGAGTGAGGAATTGTGTCAAATGCCTTGGCCAGGTCGAGGTAGGCAGTATGTACTGTTTTTCCCACATCCTTGGCTTTAGTGACTTTCTCAAAGAAATCCACAAGATTCAGTAGCCTTAACCTGCCCTTGACAAAGTCGAAGTTGGGTCCAGTATTAGGAGGTTTCCTTTATCATTATTTATCAGATCCATGATTATTCTTTCCATGGCCTTACATATAACACTAGTCAAACTTACTGGGTCTGTAATTTCCCAGGTCAGTAGATGGTTTCCCTTTATGCAGAGGGATGACTGTTGCTGTCTTCCACTCTATCAGGACAAAGTCAGTCCAGAGGCTGTGGTTAAGTAGAGATCCTAATGGGCCTGATAACTTCTGATTTAAGTAGTTAAAGAGGAGACCTGGTATATCATCAGGCCCCACTGAAGCCATGATTTTAACTTTAGAGATTGCAGTGGCAACCTGTTCTTTGGTGATACTTGGCAGTGGATTGGTGGAGGATATTTCTTGGGGGAGAACTGGCAGTGAAGGGAGGTAAAATTTGAGTCAAATTTGTTGGCCAGCAAATTTGTTATATCTTCTGGCTGAGTATAGGTGATGCTATCTACAACTAATTCTGCATATTGCTGGGTGTTGCCCTTAACTCATTCCCTCCAGTACAGCTCTTTTGGGTGTATACCTTTAACTCCCAGTGGGCGGGGCTTGAGCCTTTAAAAAATGAAGTTATCACCTTACAATTCTAACAAATACTCACTAACATAGGTCAAATATCAACACAATTGTGTTTGCCATCATATATGCTTCAAGATAAAATATTCAGATGCCTTGTATGTAGCATGTTTTTGGAATTATTAATACAAATATGAACAAGTAATATTTGACGCCTAGAGGAGTGGTAGGAGGTAACTGCAGATGCACCTGGAGGTGTAACTTGCATGTAATGAGATTGTGGACATAATTGAAAAATGCCTTATGGTTATCCTTCACTTTGGAGACTATTTTTACCTCATGCTCTGCTTTCAGACATTTGACAAGTTCCTTGATTCAATTGTCTGGACTAATGAGGGACTTTTTGCTGTGTTGTGCACATTCCCTCTCACTTCTTGCTAGGATATTCTTTCTTTTGTTGTACACCCTATTAATACCGGGGGTCCACCAGGGTGGCTTGTTATTTGCAATTTGACTTGGGTTTATTTCTGTCTGGTACTGACTGACGTTTCTATGCAGTTCTTTATATGGTTTTACAGGGCTTTTGTGTACACTTCTGCATAGATTTCTGTGTTTTCTGGATTGGGGGAGCTTGGAGACTAGCATTGTCACCCCTTAACAGGAGGTAATTTACCTTAGAGAAGTTCTTAAAGTGTTTTGGGTTTAGGTGGGGGAACTAGTTTTACCTTTATTTCAAGGGAGATCACATTGTGATCTGATCTTACCAATGAGGATATCACACTGGTAGGGCCTAGTCTAGCTCACTCCCATATTTGTGAGTACTATTTCCAATATATTTGTTCCCCTAGTGGGAGTGCAGACTTAGATGCTCAAGAACGGTTGAATTTACAAAGTCAAGAAATCTTTGGGCCTGCATGTCAGTGGTTGTCTATGCCTCCCAATTAATAGAGGGGTAGTTAAAATCACCCATGAATATGATATTGGGCTGGATGATGAGTGATTTATAGTAAGTTCATATATGATGTATGGGTTTCCTGGTTCATGGTGGGGGACCTGTATCTAGCAAAAATATGGTAATGGAATGGGGACCTGTATCTACTGTCCAAGATCTGTTATTGCAAAATTATCTCCAGTCAAGACAAAGACCTTGTTTCAAAAACTGCTTGGTCCCTTGTTCCATTAAAATTGGTGACCAAACTATCAGGTTTGACAATGACTTTTCATCCTTGTAATATCCAAAAGAAGAGCATATGTCCCTTTAATAAAATCCCTAAAAAAGGAAGGAATCAAAGCACAACTCATCTCCCCAGCAAGAATAAGACTATCCCTGACAGTAGGAAGGCAAACTTTTGACTCTCTCAAAGAAGTATCCACATTTGCCGAAAAAAAGAACCTTTCAAGTCAATCTGAACCCATGGATTCTTCAATAAACTTAAAAAGACAAGGTTTAAAAAATGTGTGGACTATTAAAGAAAAAAGAAACCCAGAGACAAATGATTATAAATAACTTCACATTTCATGGAAGTTCTTGTTTTCTCCCTTTTAAATAATGTGGCATCAAATACAGAAGGTGTAATGGAGAGATGAAAGGTCAGCAAGCAAATGAGTGTAGTAGTGCTGAAGTTGAATTCATCCTCAAGTCTTGGTGATTACCTTCATGAAGTGGACTCCGTTTTTCACAAAAATCTCACCAAGGTGACTCTGATATACAGACTGTATTTATATAGCATATATCATGGACAGAGGTAAGTCAAAAACAAAAAAGATAGCTGGGTGCACAAGTCCCAGGATAAAAAAGTGCCCAATCCTGGTAGGCACACTGGTGCCAGGACTGGAAAAAATGACAGTGTAGAATCCTCAAAATCAGGAAACATTCCTACAATGGGGCCAGGCCAGGCCCATTTGGAGGATGGCCCCCCTGTTGTAGAAGTAGTAGCAGTCTACAAAAATCACAAAAACTGATAGGCCAAAGAACAGCCATAAAGATGATAGTGTGGACTATTGCGGATAAGAAAGAAATTATGAATTGTTCCTATTATGCAAAAAGTCCAGAATTACCAGACAGAGGATATACAAAGAGATTAAGAAATAAATTACAGAAAAAAAAAATACTGTCACAGGAAAAACTGTCAGAAGCTTCAAATAAAAAATTGCGTTCATTAATACAATAGATTTTTGAAAAACAGTATATAGATCAAGAAGCTTTGATCTGTTTGGAAAAAGAAGCATCACAGGAAGTGCAAGAATATAAACAACAAAACCTAGAGATTTTTGAAAAGTATAAATATGGACATGGAAAAGAAGGAGAGATTTGATATGGTGCAAAATTTATGTAAAGGAGAAAGCCAAATTAATTAATATAGAGAAAGCGGCCACAAAGATATTCGAAGAGAAATGCAGACAAAGGCATCCAGATATGGAAAATTTCACAATAAAAAAAAAATAATATCACAAAGATGGAATGTGGAAAAGAAATTTAGTATAGCAGACGTTGAAGTTATAGAGTGTCTGCGGAGCGAAGGATTTAATGTAGAACATCTAACACAGACTACATCACAGCATGATGGAGTGAGTCCCCAAAGTAAGGATAAGCACGGAGATCATGAGACATCTTAAGAAGAATTATGGACATGGGAAAGAAAAAGAGATTTAATATGGTGTAATATTTATGCCAAGGAGAAAGCAAAACTAACCAATATAAAAACTGCAGCACCAAAGATATTTGAAGAGAAATACAGGTAAAGAAATCCAGATATGGAAAACTTTGCAATACAAAAAATAAGAAGACAGAGGAAAAGTAGAAAAGGAGATCAGTAATGGGAAAGTTAAAGAAATAGAAATTGAGGTTATGGAGCACCTGCAAAGTGAAGGATTCAGTGTAGAAAATCTAATGCAGAAAGCACCACAACAGGATAGAGCAATGGACATCCAAATTAAGGGGAAACCAGTGTAACAGGAAGCAATTGCTCAGGTGCCATATCAAGATATTTTGGAGCCTTCCACAGGAAACCATTATAAATGTTCATTTAAAGCTAAACAAGGGAAGGGACAGGAGACTCCAGAAACTCTGATTCAGTCAATGTTGAGGAGTGATAGGCTACTGAATTTACATATGACAGAGCAACAGATGGCGCAGGATGAAACTGAAGAAAGATGCCACAGGAAGATGCTACAGAACTTTCTATAGAATGCCCACAGGAAGTGTAAAACAAATGATATGCGCTCTGTCTGGAAGAAAATGGACTAAGGGAAAAGTTGCTTGATTTAATAGACATAGATAGATGCATTAAAATCAATGAAAGAAATAGACTGTAGAAGGGCAATAAAACCCCAATAGTCAGAAGTCTGATCAAACAAATGAACATAGAAAGTACGACTGTCCATAGAGATCCATGCGATATAATAGAAGTAAACAGGATAAGTTACTGTGCAGCTAGATTAATAACTGATAAAGTTCTATCACAAGAGCACAGGGTAGTGAGGCAAAGGAAGGGGAGAAATCGAATACCATCATGGCAGTATTAAACAGAGACAAATATAAAGCAATTAACACAAGAAGTGCCACTGTTAGTATTTTTGTTGATCTATCCCCTCTTCTATAGTCTTCTAAGAAAGATAGATGTGTAAAAGCAGTGCTCAGTATTAGAACAACCAGGATCTATCATGCACTATCGCAAATAATAAATAAAAAATTTCAGCGCAGGTAGAAAAACTTAGAAGATGCACAGATTATAGGAAAAGTACAAAATAGGAAATTTAGTGATGACCCAAAAAAGTTTTATAGAGAATTGGGAAGCAAGATAAAAGGAATTGAAAGACCACTAAGAAAAGAAGAAATAGATGCATTTTGGAGAAGTATCTATGAAGATCTTGTGGAATGCAACAAAGATCCTGAATGGATAAAAGAAGTAAAAGAAAGAATAAGAAGTTTAAAGGTACAAGATATGAAGTAACAGCCAGAGAGACTGAAACAAAGTTAAGAAAAGCCTCTAACTGGAAAAACCCAGGCCCAGATGCAGTGCCTAACTTTTGGTTAAAAGTATCAACATCTTTGCTTGAAGACCTAGGCATGACTAAAAACTATTTATATGCATACTCCGAAAAGACACCAATCTGGCTAACACCAGGTAAAACAATGCTCCTGCTTAAGAGTGAACCTGCAAGCTACCCCCAAAATTATAGACCAATAACCTGCCTTCTGACGACGTAAAAACCATACATGGGAATTGATGCTGGCAGAGTTTATAGTCATTTAGAAGAAAACTCAATTATGGCAGTAGAACACAAGGGCAATAAAAGAAAGTCATATGGAACAAAGGATCATTTGTTGTTAAAGTCATAGTGGAGAACTGTAAAAAGTGGAAGAATCTAAGTATGGCATGGACTGACTACAAAAACGTATTTCATAGTATCCCACATTCATGGATAAAGTAGTGCTTAAAAATGTATAAGATACATCCTACACTGATCAGCTATGTTGCAGTGACCATGGAACAATGGCAGACATTTTTGCAATTAAACCATGATAAAGGACAAATTATTATTCCAGGGATAAAAATTCAAAGGGAGTTATTCCAGGGTGACTTTGTCACCATTGCTGTTCTGCCTTGCCCTTAACCCATTAAGCTGTTGACTTAACAGCTTAGGCCATGGCTATAATTTGGCTCAACAAAGTCTAAAGACTTCTCATCTTCTATTTGATGATAATTTAAAACTGTATAGCTCATCAGATAAGGAACTGAAAGCACAGCTGTAGGTTGTCAAAACTTTTTCAGATGATACTAGAGTGTCATTTGGCCTTGATAAATGTGCAAAAGCAACCTTTAAAGCAGGAAAACATCAGCTTGGGACAAGAATGTGATATAAAAGAATTGAGCAAGAGGGAGTATATAAATACTTGGGAATTCATGAAGGATCAGCAATAAAATATGAACAAATGTGAAAAAAACTTAGGAATATTTTAGAAGACTTAAATTAATCCTGAAAACAGCATTGACATCTAGGAACAAAATCCAAGCTATAAAACAATTTGTTCTTCCTGTCCTAACTTACAGTTTTGGAGTGATTGATTGGCCCCAAAACATGTTGGGTAGATTAGATATTAAAACAAGAAGGATGCTTCATGCTCACCAAATGATCTATAAAAATCAGTGCATACCAAGATTATATATTCCCCATTCCGAAGGAGGGATGGGCTTCCCTGAACTTGATTATATGTACAGATCTGCAATCATGGGACTCTACACATATCTGCTGACCTCACGAGACCCAAATGTAGTGAAAGTTTTGAAAGATGAGGACAGTACATCTAAGATGACTTCCCTACTTAACTTAGCAGAAGGATATCGGCATCAGTCAGGAATGGAAATCAAACTAGAAGTAGATGAAAATCGGTCAGCAACTGAATGTGCCAAAAAACAAAAGAAAGAATATAAGGTGAAGGATCAGATGAAAAGGCAAGAAATGTGGAAAATGCATAAATATAGTTGCAAGTATAGAAAACTTCTGGAAGAACCTCATGTTGATCAAAAACTAATGCAGGAATGGTTAAGGAGAGGTGAATTCAAACCAAGAGATGAAAGGTTAATATTGGCAGCTCAAGATAGTGGGCTATATACATGCTAATTTATAAAGTCCATTGAACATGCGGGAGAAACAGACAAATGTACTGAAAACAGTCACACACCTCATTGCTGGTTGTGACATACTAATAGCAGAACTGTATACTGAAAGGCACAATAATGTGGTGAGATTGTTGCACTGGGGATTGCGCAAACATTATGTTTTTGAAGTGGCTGAAAAACACTGGAAACATGAGCCACAAAGCATCATAGAAAATGATGAAGTGTACATCACATGGGATCATCCATTACCAACAATTCAAAAAATAGATGCTAGAAAACCAGATATAGTGGTTCAGGAAAAGAAGACAAAAGTAGCATTGATCATTGAAATTGCCACACCCAGTGACTACAGTGTCCTGCGCACAGAGAGGCAAAGTTATAAAATATCAGGATCTGCATGCAGAAATGACAGCAATGTGGAAGAAAGATACCCAAATAGTTCCAATAGTAGTAGGAGCAACAGGTCTTAACAAAAAAAAAAAAAGAGTCCAAAATCTTATTTAGATACACTATCAATAAATGCAACTCCATACTAACTGCAGAAGGAGTCATTACTGAGCACATTGTGGGTGCTGCGAAGACCACTTTTGGCTGACGTCAAAGAGTGAAGCAATACTAATTTCATGAACTTTAGTTGTACTTTGGGGTCCTTTCCCATCATTGTATTAGAAACCAAGGAATTTGGAGAAATTAAAAAAGGTAATGTAACTTTTTATTTCTCTCCTATTATCTTTTCCACAACTTTGCTAACTTTTTAAATAATGTATAGTATTCAAAATGCAAGTAAAAAAATATATTTTCCAACTGCTAACTAGTATTTTATACTTTTATCTCTTTACATACATAGTGTAGGACTAGTGAAATGGGATAAAATCACTCATTCATTTCATATATCTATATATATTTTGTTTATACCATATACTTATTTTTTAATGTATATGCCTTCCCTTTCTCTTTTAGTCATAGTGTCATAGTTTTTAATCACTGCAGGAGAGAGAAATGCTTACTGTGTTGCTTTTAAGTATTTAAAAAGAAACTGGTGACATTTTATTATTATACATACATTTACTACTTAACTGAACTTCTGCAAATTGCTCCATTTAACTAATATAGATGTGTATGGTTGGTAATTTATAGGTTTTATTTTAAATATTCACCATTTTATAAGTTATTGCTTCAAAAATGGCTGTTTTACATTGCTCGTGGCTGGTATTAACATACACAAGCATTTTTATGCTTCACTTTACCAGAAAATCCCCAGCTACTTACTTTTCTGATGGATTTTGACAACTTCTGTGATAAGCTTGAGCTTCTAAAGGCTTCAATTAGCTCCCAGACTCATGAGGAACAATCTGCGATGTCTTTCAGGAAGTAGGCATGACCTTTGAACCTGTTTCTCTTCACTGAATTCTAACAATCAATCCTATTCAAGAACGATTGTTTTGAACTGTGTTTTCATTCATTTAGTAATCATTTTTATCTAAAAAGTCTTATAAGCATATGTTTTACTGTAAATAAGGATTTATTTAATCTGAGCTACAATTATATTTAAATAACAATTACAGATATGTTTTTGACAGTGACCATTTTAAATGCATTTTTCTCTTTTCTCTCTACTTTAATGACATTTTAGTCCTGTATTTACTCATAGGAACAAATAATTATTAGGATTAATCAATTTATCTTATTTAGTTTGTTTACATAAAAAATTCAAGATATTGTATACAGCGTCATGTTCTTGGTTCATGCATACATAGTATATTACACTGAGTTTCTCCTTTTGTATGTTTTTAATGTGCATGCAGTTTCCCTTCTGTTTGCTATTAACTTGCAGTAGCTAGGAATTTCTACTAGATGTCATGAGAGGGCTAGTTTGTGGCTTCTATGAGAGATATAGTAAACCTGGATTTAATTTAGCTATGCAGAAGGTTGTCAAAATGCACAGTTTTATTGTTTTTAAATTGTCCATAACAGTTTTAGAAATTGTATTTGTCATAATGAATCACCTGCGGTAGTGGTGCTGCCTCACAGCAAGACGTTGTCGCGTACGAGCGTCTTCTGTGTGGAGACATGCATGAATGGGCGTGCCTTCGTTGAAGGTTGTGCATCAGTGCTGGTAACTCGGCATGTAAAAATCTACTACCAAACATTAGTGGACCGGAGTTCTGCTGTGGTGACCCCTAACCGTGATAAACCGAAAGACACAACACATTTGTCATAATGAATCAAGGAAAGCACTTTTCAGTTTTACTTATACTAGCAGTCTCCATCAAATGACAACATTTAACATAATGTGTATTAATGTCAATGGTTGAACAATCCCATGAAAAGGGGTAGTGTCAACAAATATTTAATGCTACATAAAGCAGATTTTGCATTCATTCAGGAATCTCACTTAGTAACACAAGATCTAAACAAATTAACTTTTAAGGACTATAAGATTTTGCTAAATTCAAACTATAACCACAAGAGAAGAAGTGTCCTCATTTTACACAGAAATTCAATGAGAATTCCCGAAATAGTTGACTGATATTCAAGCAATGATGGGGTGCTTGCTTTAGCCATATTAAAACTAGATAAAAAGATACACACTTTCGCAAACACCTACTGGATACCGAGTATTGGACTAAAACTGTGAAAAAAACATTTAGACACCATAACATTAAAGGCTAAAGGTGAGTTACTATTAGCAGGTGATTTTAATTGTATTTTGTCCTCCAGTGATGCTACAAGTTCTAAGCCCTTCAAGATGTCCCCTGTTGCCAAACACTTGAACAACTATATAAAAGACAGAAACCTAATTGATATTGATGGTATAAAAAACATTGTCCTCACTGAAATATGCTCACTTCTCTTAGAGATTTGGCTTGCAGACCAACATAGACAAAGTCTTTATAACCAGTTCCTTATTGGCCAAAATTGATAATTAGCGCTGACATCGTGCCCTATCTCTGACCACAGTGTTATCACCTTCAATGTAATACTTAATACTAACCCCTTAAACTTCTGCCAAAGACTACCTGCTTATCTCGTAACAGTACAAGAATTTAAAGAATGGTTTCCAAATGAACTAAAGCTTTACCTTGATGTCAGTAATAATGGAGAGGTTTCAAATATTACCATGGGACACTTGTAAAGTCAAAAGTTGGTATATAAATAAAAGGAAAGGGTGGAATAAAAAACTGATAGACATACAAAAAGAAATTGATGAACTAAAACTTACAGCAAATGACAAATCTGTGTTAGCTGACATATGTAAACTAAACGAGGAATATCAGGATATCATGTATCATAAAATATCAATAAATCTGGAAAAATCAGATTAGTGTCCTACTCAAGAGTATACATAGGATTGTGATTTTATCAAAATGCTTAAATGAAAAGTCATATAAGAGAAATAATATATACTGGAAATAAGACTATTAAAGCCACATATCTAAAAAATGCTTTAAAAAGCATTACGAGAATATTAATAATGATAACTCATCTACGATTGATAAAAGTATAGACAACTTTCTTGCTAATAATATTCAAAAGAAGTTATCCAAACACAATATTAATAACACAGATAAACTCTTTCCCTTTCCTTTAAAGAATTAAAGGAACAAATAAAAAAATCTTAAGACAAAAGAGGCACCAGGGCTGAATGGTTTAATTCTGGAATTTTACAAACTCCTACCTGATAACATCTTGACAAGGTGAGTATGTAAATTGGAATGCATACTCTCACCCGCCAGTGGTTAGTTTGAATTGCAACGGGAATCAGGGTGGCAACCTTGATGAGAATGAGTGTGACCTTGATGTTGAAGCTGATACTAACCAGAGAGGTACCCTTTGGACCAGCCCCTTTTTAGGAGATCACAGAGATTGTTGAATTGGAGAGGGGGGAATGTGAACAATCAGAGGGATGGGGACAACTGACAACATTACCTCTGGCCCCATGTAGGGAGGGGGAGGGAAAGAGGCAGTAGGTATTAATAGGTGAGGGTTCTAGTATGAACTGCTCTTTAGTTGTCAACAGTAAATGTGACTTTAAAATATTCAATTTTAGTGCAACAGAGGTTGATGCATCCTGGGTGAATTTATTTGAAAGTGGGCTTACCTTTGTGCCCACCCACAAGGCCAAGGTTGAAGAGCTTCTGATTCAATTTAAATTATACTTAAGAAAGCTCAATTGTTCTTTTTATTTCAGGAACATTCCTCAACAGTAGTCTAGTAATGTGGGTAACAACAACAAGAAAGCTAGTACATTCAACCCCCTATCCCATTGTATTGTTTCACTCTCTGAGAAGCTCTGTGAGTAAGATATTGGAACTTTTTTGAGGTCATCTGCTAGCTCACTGGGGCAGTTCAACCAGAACAAGGAGGAAAAGGCCTTATTAGGTGCTATTTCCAAAAACAATTATATACGACTGATGAAACATGCCAAGGGTGGGGGGGGTGGTGTTCATGGATACCAGTTACCACATGAACAGAATGCTGAATCTACTTTATAATGATGTATATGAGGAGGTTTCATTGAATCAGCTGAATATAGCTTATAGCACGTGGCAAACACAAGGCCTGTGGGCCGAATCCAGCCCACCTGGCCGTTTTATGTGGCCCGCGGTGAGGGATGCACTTGCAGTGGTGAGGAGAGTGATCAGCAGCTGGCCAGGAAGTGCGCTGTTGCAGCATCATCCCTGTGTGCCTCAGCGTAGCCCCTGCATGGAGCACCTCTACCCAAGGCCAACATCCATGAATCTAGCAATCACTCCCAAAATGTCCAAGAGAAAAGTTGATGCAGAAGGGAGACAATTTAATGAAAGATGGGAAAGCGAATATATGTTCATACTTCACGAAGACAAACAAGTGTGCATTTTGTGTTATGAGGCTACATCAGCATTTTGACACCAAACATTGGAGCTAAGTAAGCTAAATATGCCCTTCATGAAAGACATAAAATTGTCCAAGAATTAAAAGGTAGACTGCAATCGCAGCAGAACATGTTTACTAAAGCTACAGCGAAAAATGATGCAGCAGTGAAAGCTATATATATTGTGGCTGAAGAAATTGCCTGAGCTTCCAGGTGTTTTTCAGAGTGTGCCTTTTTGAAGTAATGCATGCTAAAAGTGTGTGAGCAGGTGTGCCTCGACCAGATGCAGACTTTCCAAAACATCAGTTTGTCAAGAAATACCATTGCAGATCGAGTTCAAGATGTTGCAGGAAATCTAACAACACAGCTGGCTGAAGAGGCACACAGTTATCTAGCTTTTTCATTAGCTGTTGATGAAAGCACAGACAATACTGATACAGCGCAGTTGTCCATCTTTATACAAGCCATGAAGATGGACCTCTCAGTAACTGAGGAACTCTTTGGTGTAGCTGCAATGCATGGGATGACAACAGGGAAGGACATTTTTGAGGCAGTGGAGAAGTTCATAAATAATATTAAGTTACCCTGGGAAAAGTTGGTGGGGCTAACTACCAATGGCGCACCTGCAATGTGCAGAGGAAAAAAAGAGTTGGTTGGACTAATGAAGGAGAAAATGCTAAATAATGACTGTCACACACATCTGATTACCTATCATTGCATTATCCATCAAGAAGCTATGTGTGGTAAGGTTCTGGAAATGGATAATATAATAACCACAGTCACAAAACAGTAAACTTTATACGGGCACATGGCCTGAATCATCGCTAGTTCCAGCTGATTTTGCAGGAGGTAGGTGCAGAGCATGGAGACGTGCCATACCACACAGAAGTAAGGTGCCTGAGCAGGAGCAAAGTCCTCAAATGAGTTTTTGAGCTCAGGGAACAAATCGCTCTTTTCATGCAAAGTAAGGGAAAGCCCTTGGCTGACCTGTCAGACCCAACCTGGCTTTGTGATTTTGCTATGATGTGTGATTTAACAGTGCATCTCGCCCAACTGAATCAGGGGCTGCAGGCTACAAAGAAGTCATCACGAAGATGTCTGATATGATCACAGCATTCCAGTGTAAACTTCTCCTATGGAAATCCCAACTAGAACAGGACAATCTTGCCCACTTTCCTGTTTGTCAGAGTATGTCAGCCTCCTTATCCAGTACTTTTCCTTGTGCTCGGTTGGCTACTAAAGTGACCCGGTTAATTGATGAGTTTGAACGGTGCTTCTCTGACTTCAAAGCATAGCACTGTGGCTTTGACATCTTTGCCAATACTTTCACAGCCAACATCGACAGTGTGCCCTATCACCTTCAGATGGAGTTGATAGAGCTTCAAACCGATAGTGGCCTGAGAGCAAAGTTCCAGGATGTCACGATAGAGGACTTTTACCGTCTACTGCCCCCTGACTTGATGCCACAGCTGCGACTTCATGCTGCCCGTGTTATGTCCATGTTTGGGAGCACCTATCTGTGCGAACAGATGTTTTCAATTATGAATCTAAACAAGAACACGCACAGATCACGCATCACCAATGAAAACCTCCCACACTGTTTTGCAGGCCACAGCACAAGACATAAAACCAGACATTGACTCACTGACCAGGAGGAAACGGTCTCGACATCTGGCCGGAAAACAAATAGGTGAGCAATTTTGGGACATAAATTTCAATGTATTAAAAAAAAAATGTTTTTTTTAACTGTTTTGCTTACAGTTTGTTTTGTGCTTGTTATTTTCAGAACATGATTAATGCACCTTGCTAAGGCACACAGTGATGGCGGTGATGGAATTCAATGCTCTGTGCACTGATTAATGCATCAGGATGGCGTGAGATATGGTCGCTCAGGATGATGAAGGATCTTTACTTCTACTAGTCTTAGTAGAATCTACTATATCTTAATAAAAAAAAATTAAAAAGTTTGGCCCGTGACTTAGCCTATGTTTTTTGTTTCGGACCCATATGTGATTGAGTTTGACACCCCTGGCTTATAGGAACATCAACCTGATGCTGGATGAGTTGTTACTTAACCAAGAGATTACTAGGGAAATTTTCAAGTTTGTCATAGCCCAGAATCCAAAAATTCACAAAAGTCTCACTGATGCACAAATGCACCCGATTGTCAATGCTAAGGACTCTAAGACATTATTTTTGGTTAAATATATTGATAATTGTACTAAGGGCATTTTTGTTGGTAACCCATTTATCTTAAAAGATTCTTGGGATTTCCTGATGAGAATAGCTGATGATTTGTTTGATGAAAATCTCACTATGGTCACTGTGGATATTAAGGATCTGTATTCTGTTATCCCCCATGATATTGGTGTTGATTGGTTCTATCAGTATTTGTTTTTTTATGGGAGAATAGATCAGAGCATGGCAGGTACCCTGAGGGTGTTCATGACCATGGTATTGGAAAACAATTATCTTGTTTTTTGAGAACAAATGTTTTAGACAGCAGAAGGGTGTGACAATGGCGGCTGTTTTTGCCAGTGGTGCACTTTCATTTTGGGAGCTGAATTATGTTGTCAGCTTGGGTTACCAAGGGTCATGGGTACTATACGGATGCTTCCTGGATGACATGATCATTTTTTAGAAGGACAGTGAAGAGAAGTTGCAGGGATTTTATGATTACCTTAACTCTACCACTATTTTTTTTAAGATTTACCATGGATATTTAGGGTAGTGTAGCTAAGTTTTTGGATCTTACTAATCATATCAAGAGGGAGAATAGATGTTTTGAGTCAACTATCTACTGTAGACTAACTTATTCAAATTCTTTTTTGCACTTTGAGAGCATGCATCCTGAACATCAGAAAAAAACCCTTGTCAAAGGGCAATATGTGAGGTTGGCCAGGATGCTGACTCAGGACTTGGAGTTTGAGAACAAGGTTGATAAATTGGTTAGCATGCTTAAGGTAAGGGGATACCCCAGAGATTTTTTATTTAATATTGTCAATGAGGTGAAGGAAAAGAGGAGAGTGGGGCAATTTATCCCACTTCCTGGGAAGGGTAATGTGACAATCAATAATCCAAGAGAAGGGCAAACACCCTTACAGGTAGATAATAAGGCGTTTGTTGTTATCTAGTTTTCCAGAGGTAAGGGCTATACTGGAATCTCATTGGAATATTTTTAGGACAGATCAGGAATACCTGGATATTGTTGGCCTCAAACCTCTAATGGTTTACAGGAAGGATGAAAGACATTGCTGGAAGGTGTTAAAAAAGAAGGAAGGATTGGGAGGATGTCCAAATATGGTCACTGTGAGCAATGCCCCTTAATCCTTGAAGAATCTAGCCTTATGGTAAATAGACTGGGTGTTGGGAGGGCACACATATTAATATCTAGGTATCAGTATTGAATCTAATTATAAAAAAATGACATCTAATTTCCAACAACTTATGAACTCAATTACAAGTTTAACTGACAGTTGGAACAGACTCTTCTTCACATTTGAAGACAGACTAACTTTAATCAAAATGATACTGTTCTCTAAAATCGTTTATATTGGCCAAGCTTTAATAATCCCCACACCTGCCAAAATTAAACAGACAATAACTTATTACTCAACTTCATTTGGTATCCCAAGAAACCAAGAATGTCTCCTCTCTGGTAGACCACAAGCTGGAATGAAGGAGTTATAAGGTTTCCAAATATTGATTTTTATTTAAACTCTGCATTTATTAACATAGTGTTGCTTTAGAATAATGCTTCGTATACATCATATTGGAAATCAATTCATGAAACCTTACTTAATAGTAATAGGACATTGCTTGAACCATATACTCAAATACATACAAACATCTTTATATTAATTTAAAAAATATACATTCAAAGTGAAAGGACAAAACTTGTTCTAACACCTCTTAAAAACCAAATATTGCCTATTATATTGGAATCAGTTTCCCTCAGCTAATAAAATAAGTTCTGCAGACTATTTGATCAGCAGATATAGTTTGCAAAATTGTAATTGTCTGGACATCCAAACTTGTAAGGATTGTATACATACAAAGCTTACACCCTCATTACAGGCATACAATAAGAGCAACTTAAAAATCTTGGATTTTATCTCAACAATAATTAAAAGCTCACCGTAGAACACTTCATACATATCTGTTATTTATAAAATTCTCAGAAATTATTTTAGCAAAACAGATGTTTCTTTTTGGAATTAGTCAATTGAAGTTAATAAACAAGTATTCTCAGAAAAAGAAAACAAAAACATTGTTTACAGTCAGCAAAGGAATCTACATCTTCCCTGTTCTGGCATGTGCAGACATGGAAATTTTTACATAAATGTTTTTTCACCCCACATAGACTAGCAATAATATACAAGAAAGATAAAATGAAATGCTGGAGATGTGGACACCCGGATGCTGACTGGATACATATGGTTAACTGCAAAATAATTTCCCCACTTTGGTTAGACTTTAGATACCTTTGTAAAACTCTATGGAATGACAATTGTATCATTTCTGACTCCCTTATCCTTTTCAGTGTTCTTGTTCCTGAAGTCATTCCTAAAAGCCAGCTATTTTTACTGTGGTCTATCCTCTATATAGCAAGGAAAATTGTTACTAAAAATTGGAAATCTCAGTCTACTCCTGTCTTCAAAGTTGAGTTTATTCATCTTGTGGAAAACATTTGTATAAACAAGATTGCTACTTTAAAAACAATGACTAATAACATAACTCATTATTTAATTGCATGGACAACGTTGTCTAATCTTTTAGAGAAATATTAAGTGTTTTCTAATGTATATTGCTTTTTTATTTTTTATGTACATTGCGTTTTTATTTTTTATGGACATCGTATATAGTTTGTTTTTTCTTCTTACTATACTGTTAAGTTTTTGTGTTATAAAATGAATAAAAACATTTTGAAAAAAAAGATACACAAGGTTGAAAAATAAAACAGGTTGTTATGCCAGGTGGTTTGTGTTTTTAAAAAGTATTGTTACTAAAACATGATTAAGTGTTCATGTGCATCACTAGGCATGAGGGTCTGCAGTGACCTTATTTGTTAACTAATATAAAACGTCTAATTCTGCATGCAAGTTACTGTTAAGAAATAGTATATAAACTGTATGTTTTTGCTGCTTGGGGAGACTGTTTAAAAACTTTGTGAAGACAGTCTCTCAGTGCTGTGATCTAATTGGTTTAAAATAAATGGGAAAATGTTTTGCGCATCCTGAAGTGTTATTCTTGACTCAATACTAACAGGTAAATCTTTATTACTTATGTATATTTTAACTGCACTGTAACACATTTTACACCCTATCCCTCTGTCTGTCTTTTCCTCTCTACCTAAAAGAAAATGCATAGTTACAATGTTTTAAAAAAGACTTGTGGATAGTAACCTGGCCTTCAATCAACATGTGACTAAGCGAGTAAGAAAGTAATTATATATTACACAACTTATAAGTAAAGGCATGGCATCTAGATCCAGGGAGGTCATCATGCTACTGTACCTGGCCCTCATCAGATCCATCATTGAGTATAATGTCCCCAGTGGTATGTACCTGACCAGGAATGCCCAACAACTGGAATGCCCACAGAGGTTCCTCACAAAAAGAATACAGGGCATAAACACAATGTTCTATGCAAATTACCTCAAAGCCTTGTCTCTATACTCTGTTTCCTACAGACTACTGAGAGGTGATCTGTACCTGCCATGCAAGGCATGCTTGTATCCCACTTTTATGGAGCTTTTGTCTATCTGCAGAATGAACTAAATCAGAACTATGAGATCTAGGGACCTAAACTTTGCTTGCTACATAAATAGGACATGTTGGAGGGACAGGTATGTATCTCAGAGAATTCCTATCCTCTAGAATAGAGTTCCCATCCATGTGAAGCAGAGCCATTCCCTAACCCTATTCAAGAATAGACTGAGCAAGTGGATGGGAAATTCACCCCAGGTCTGGCATCTATGTGTCTGATGGACAGAGTCAATGATTAAATCATGCCCTAGCTAACATATACCCTTTAAAATAAACTCCCAGGTGCAATAATTCATGGGTTACGTTTGGGATGCACAGCAAGGCTTATAAATGCCCTATCGGTCATTAGCCTTGCATACCCCTATGAGCCTATAAAAGTTAAAACCCACAGTATCTAACAAGCTAAATGTTCCTGCCTAGAAAAGGTCACATCACTTAATGCCACCTACCACTTCTCATAACTGCTGAACTCCACCAGACAGTGCTTAACATTTGGTCTGCTGCTCCCTCTTAAAAATCAGATTTGGATTTAATGCACAGTTTATAAACTTGGACTATTTATTAAAAATTCATAGTCTTTCCTGTGTATTGTTTAGATTATACTATTTGCATAATGCCATATTTGAAATTGTTACTATTTTTGTACAATCAGAATTGTTTGTGCATTTGTGATTGTCTTTATCACTTAGGCTAGGCCTGTAAATTGTCTCATTAGTGCATTGCTACAGTAAACATATATGTATATATCTCTACATCTATTCTAATATATATATATATATATATATATATATATATATATATATATACATATATATATATATATATATATATATATATATTTATATATACATATATACATGCACACACATAGTAAATACATAAAAAATTAAATAAGTACACAGATGGTTAATTAAATCCATAACTAAATAAAAAATTGCCTTTTTCTTTTCTAGTTCTCTGAGTTGTATATGAAAGGCCTGGTTTGGAAACTTGTATATAATAATATTGGTGTTCCCAGAAGCAGCTGTATATCTAATTGTTGTGTCAATTCTGTCTTTTACCAGGGTGGTAAGTATTACCATCTGTTTGTTATTGTGCTATTTTGAATTACTGAATGATGTTACACATTCATTCCAAATTAAGGAATTTTATATGAAAGCTGGCACATGGCAGTTTTCCTGTTAAGGGTATAATGGCGTGTAAACAGCATTCAGAAGGATGTACCCTTGCTGCTTGTGAGTCTGTGGGAGAAGCCTGCCAACATGTCTTTTACACCATCAGATATCTGTAATTTGGTCAAATGTACCTCATCTACATGAATTTAATTCTGAGGTTGTACATTTTGGAAATCAGACTTCTTGTAGGTGTTCATAGCCAGGGGCTGATTCTTTTGTTGTTGTATATTCCATTGTATGTGACAAGGGCATTATCATTCACTTCTGTATAATGAGAACTGGTACTGCAGCATATTTGTTTCTGGGATTAAACGCAGTATGAAAGCTATGTTCATTAATAGTTGTCTATTGATGTTCAAATTACAGCTATGTGTACAAACTGAATAACTGAAATCACATATTGTTTTTCTGAAGTGACACAGGATCATTTTAATATGCATGAACTGCTATCAACACTGCTCAGTGTCTCATCTGACAGGCAACACTGCAAGAATGCAGCATTCCTCATGCTACACTGCCTTGGCATAACATGAATATATGTCATGGACCTGCTGAGAATGAGACCCACAACCTGCTGATGTTTCCATCATCAAAGGTATGTATAACACTTGCTGAGGCATTTGGTAACCTTATATACAGGGAAGACCACTGACTCTTATTGCAGTATTATAGCTGTATGGCATGACTTTTGTTTTATTATGCAGAGACTTGTGTTTCAGAAAACGGTGAGGAAGTTTTGTTATACAGTGAATGTTATGCAGCATGAATTATTGCATTGTGTGTGTACTGCTGTCAGTCTTGCAGCTGTAAAAATTTGCAGTTAGCCAGTCAGTGCAAACAAAATGGGCACATTTTGCGAACCAGCAATGCAATATTTTTCTATACTACTTCCCCTTGGCTTCAGTAGTGTAACTTAAGAAGGTTATGTAATGTTGTCATTAGTGGTGTCCCACTGGCAATATCTTTATCTTCCAGAGGTAAAGAACACTATTTCTTTGATGGCAGTGAAACAGTGAAAAAGGAGTAATACTCTTTCTTTTCTTAATAGATATAATTATTTAGTATACTTTTTAAGCTTGCCCTAATGAACCATGTCCAAAGACTTCACTTTTTATTTATTTATTGTGTGTGTGTGTGTGTGTGTGTGTGTGTGTGTGTGTGTGTGTGTGTGTGTGTATATATATATATGCTCTTGCTTGTGTCATGGAAACGCCTATTATTGCACTATACTTTTCTCTACTCTTCTTTATAAGAGAATGGTGCCTAGATAACTCCCTCTTTCTTTTTTTGAATAGGCTTGCTGTTAATAGCAGCTAAAGGGATGAGCACCTTACAAATACAATTATGGTTATAAAAAGATGACCAATAGCTAATATGGATTTTTTTAATTGCAATGGCAATATAAGAAATATTAAGATATATAGTGGTGATTCTAAATAAGGATATATGTTAAAAGTGCTTACTCTAATTCTGAAGCACAACCTAAGGGGGTATGAAATAAAACATCGCTACCACCAATGTCCTGTCATTCTGCTTTAATTATGTTTAGAAAAACAAGTTCATTCCTGCCCATATTCAAGTGCAAGTTAGATCTTTGGGTGAGAAACATAAAATTTACCCCAGGACTGACCCCTGTACTACTTCTGGACAGAGACAGCTCATAAACGCTTTATTTCATGCATGGTGGTCCCTTCAAATTATCTGTGGTATGAACCCAATTATTCTTATTAAGGGTGATATGTAATTATTGACCATGGGATAGACAAGTCCAATCTATAACTGAATGGGATAGGTTATTTCAAGCATAAAGAAAGGAAATTGGATAGCTATAAAATGGCTTGCAAGGGCAACTGGCCTAGCACTTAACTATGAACTTATGAACCTGTAAACTTCAATACAGTCACTATATTTTAATATAAGTACTTTAAAATGTTTGTGTTCTCTTTTTATTGGAGTTGAGATTAATTAGTAGACTTAAACAAGATCTGCTTCTACATTTTCCCATTATTTTTTAGTATTATAAAAAACATAAACTGCTAACCATTATTTAACTTCCAACACAGCTGCATACTTGATGTGCTCTTACTTGGAATCTTGGTCTCTCAGCATTCTGCAGACAAGCTGTACCAAAGGCACTAAAACCCAAAGGGGGTGAGTTAGTGTAAGTGTCTAGGGAAAGGCATATGTTCATTTGAAACAGAGAGAAAAAAACTCGCAGGAATTTTTTTTCTACTGTCAGCAAAGAAACAGTTCTTATTAAAACAAACTGAGAAAACCCATGTTTACTAATTAATATGTGAAAAGAAATTAATATATTCATAAAAACAATAACAGATTGATTTGTTTTACTTATTATGGGTTATTGTTTAATTTTCGGGCATAGATAAGACTTTTACTGAGAGTAAAGGCAGAAGCCATGTTCATGACATGATCTGCTTTGGATTGACATTAAGGCCTAGGTTCACCTGTATATAGGTTATCAGGAATGTTCTAAACAAAGTGTTCTAAATATTCAGGTTTTTTTTTAATGATCTGAATCTCTTGCATTTATGTGATAAAAAGGTGATAATATAACTGGTATAAATAGTTTCAAAGTTAATGGCCTCCTAAGATTCAACTATTTGTAGACTACTATTTGTAGATGACATTCTTTTAGTCTTGGGTAATATCAATTCAACTGTAGTCAATATTAAAAAATCTTTAATTTACTTTGAATTGATATCAGGTATAAATTTTTCACAGAAGGTGATAACATTAATGATATAAATGGTTTCAAAATTAATGTCTTTTACTCATCAAAGATTCAACTATATTCTTTTATCCATAGGTAATATCAATTCTTCTTTAGTCAGTATGAAAAAAAATCTTTAAATTATTTTGAATTGATATTAGGTTTAACATTTCATCAAATCAAATCTAATATTTTACTAACTAATAAAGAAATAGATATTTAGATGAAAATTTCAACTGGGATACAAAGCAATTACATTATTAAATTAGCTCTTCCAGATAATATCATTGCAACAATAAGAATTATGATTGAATTTTGGATATTAGAGCTTTAATACATAAAAATAATGTTTTTTTTAATATGGGACAAAGATTACCTTAGATTAAAATGGTTATATTACTCAAAATACTGTATATTGTACAAATAACTTCATTACTCCCTTTAAAACAGTACACAAAGCAAGTTGGTAACATTTCACTAAGATTCATATGGTACCCTGATAAACCAAGAGTAGCCTTAAGTCTTTGTACTAGAGGATGGAAGAGTGGAGATAATGTTTTTATTCTGACACTGATTTTTGTATATAAGCTTCACATTAAAACAGTTGTTTATTGGTTGAATTCCACTTAGTCAACTAACTGGAAGAAACTTTATGAATCAATTTGGCTAAGTTATAAAAACAATGTTACTTTATATCACTCTCAGATATTAAATAATATGAAATGGATTTTGTTTTGTATTAAGCCTTTTAATAATTCAACACATTTTACATATAGCAATAACATCTTAAAATATTCATAAATTTTATAAATATCCTGGTATTAAAGCATATTTTTCTCCATTTTTCCTATAGCTTTCATATCTAAATGTATGGATACAGTTTTGATTTACATAAGATGTCGAGTTTCAAAGAGAGACTATTGTAATCAGTTCATAAAAGAAACTAAAGTATGAAATATAGATTATTTGATTTTCCAATTTGACATAGAGATAATTAATTGGACTATTGCATAGAACTGTAGACAATCTATATCAGAGATATTTGTATTAATGTTGGATTCTGCCAAGCAAGAATATACACTAAAATCAATGTTTTTAATTTTGAAGTCAGTATTTATAATAGAAAATGTATCCATATGTCTATTATATATAAATTACTGAAAAGTTTAAATGCTGTCCAAATTACAATTATTGGGATTGTAATACACATATAACCCCAGTTGATAAAATATATTTTTTTCATCCTCAAAGAAAACTACTTCATTATTAGTTTGGAATCTTTTATTCATACACAGATATTATTTACACCACATAAAATTGAAATAATTTATAAGAAGTAAATCATTAGTTGTTAAAGAAGTAAAGGCTCAATCAAAGCTGATTAAGAACATATTGTATCAACTGTAGGATAATTTTCCCTTTCTGTGAACCAATTCAAGCTTTCTTGCAGGCTTTATGGTCAGATACGTTTATCTTATCTAATTTGCTAGTTTTATTTAATGATTCCTTTCCCATTTGTATGCCAAGAGCACAAAATCCTCTCCTATGTAGTCTGTTAACTATTGCCAAAAAATTGATTGCAAAATATAGGAAAAGTGAATCAGCGTCTTTGTTTGCTGAATATATAAATGTCATCAGTGTTGTTTACCACAAAGCGTTAGCAACTATTAAACTGAGAACAAGTAGATTTTCTTCTGAACTCAAATGCTGAATAAAGTTGCATTTTTTCTTAGACAAATATTAGTTACAATTTTATATAGCTATAGCATGCTGTGTACTGTAAGACAAATAACATATTTCAACATAATAATGATATACAGGTGAGTCTACAACAAGGCAATAAATTGTTTGTCTCTTGTTTTTTTTAGAGCAAAAAATCTGGACAAGCCTAAAATGATGGGGGGACAAATAGGGACAGATTTTAAATACTGCTTTTACAAACTTAGAAAGTTGACAGAATAACAGGTTTTGCATTAGCATGAATTCTCTGAAGGATGTGGAGTCTTGAACTCAAATGTTTGTCATTATTTAATGACTTCAATCCTCAACTATTTGCCAGAAAAGTACAGATTTTAAGAGGAACACACCATAAATACGAGGCAAAAATCTGGACATTTAATCACACGCACACACACAGTCACTTCCTCATTCATACCTGCATTCACTCACTCATCACTCTCTCTCTCTCCTGATGAAACACACACACAGTCACTTCCTCATTCATATCTGCATTCACTCACACATTGCTCTCACTCTCTCCTGATCAAACACACACACACAGTCACTTCCTCATTCATACCTGCATTCATTAACACATCGCTCTCACTGCCCATCACACCCACATACACATTCATTCATACATCGCTCTCACTCTCCCGATCTCACACCCACATGCCACACACCCACTTACGCATTCATTCATACATCCCTCTCACTATTCCGATCTCACACATACACACACACAGTCACTTCTTCATTCATACCTGCATTCATTCACACTTTGCTGTCACTCTCTCAATCTCACACATACACACAACCACTTCCTCATTCATACCTGCATTCATTCACACATTGCTCTCTCTCCCGATCTCACACACACACAGACAGCCACTTCCTCATTCATACCTGCATTCACTCACATATCGATCTCACTCTCCCAATCTCACACCCACACACACCCACTTCTTCACTGATTCCTGCATTCACTCACACATTGCTCTCACTCTACTGATCTCTCTCACACACACACACACACACACACACACACACACACACACACACACACACACACACTTCTTCATTCATTCCTGCATTCACTCACATATCACTCTCACTCTCCCAATCTCACACACACAAAGCCACTTCTTCATTCATTCCTGCATTCCCTCACACATCGCTCTCACTCTCCTGATCTCACACACACACACACACACACACACACACACACACACACACACTTCTTTATTCATTCCTGCATTCACTCACACATCGCTCTCACTCCCCTGATCTCATACACAGCCACTTCTTCATTCATTCCTGCATTCACTCACACATCGCTCTCACTCTCCCAACCTCTCTCTCACACACAGACTCTTTTGCTTTCATGCATGCATTCACTCACACACACCGACAGACACACACACTCTCATACAGGCATTTACTTACCTACAATCAGCTGCTAAGCTTCACAGCTCCCATGTAAGGAAGCCATGGCTCCCCAGTGCGCAGCGGCACACAGTTTGGGAACCCATGGTGTAAGGTATTGTCTATATGGGTATAAATGGAAAGTAATTGTCTATAAGAATGTCATGTTCTTTTCATATTTGGTCAATGGTTCATTGTTGGTTATCAGTGGTGTATAAAGCTGGTGTGTGGGCTTACAAAATTCCAAAAATTATACCTTGTTTGACATTGACAGTACATTTGATTTCTAAAGTATCATTTATGTGTAATATATTTTTATGTTTAAATGGAAGTGGTATTAGTAGGGTTACATTTGCAGTCATTGCATACTCAGTGAGACAGACACTGGAGTTACTTGTGGCATCTGAGAAGAAGGTACAGAAACGAATGACCACAGGCCAGCACCTTGAAGGGTCTCACTGAACACACTGGACGGTGAAGATATCACTCTTCTTATTATTATCTGCTGTGTACGGCCGTATACCCAGCAGTGGACCTGGATTATTATGACAATATTTAATATCAGATCCCTGAGTTTCTCTATGATTCTGCCATGTGTACAGTATCAGATTCTTTAGCCATATTGAGGTAATCTGTTCACACACACAAACTTTCATCAAGGGAGGAGGTTTCACCCTCGAAATAAAATGAGGTTAACCATACAAGATCTACACTTATTGATATACTGGGTAAAGTCAATGATAGATTTTCCTATATTTATCTTTCTGAATAAGTTCCATTATGATTTTCTTCAACACCTTATAACTCGTGTCTGTATGTTAATTATCTTGTAATTATTGGGGTCTGTTGAAATGCGATCCCTGTTAACTTGCATTGAAATAACCTGTTTGTCCCGGTCCCCTTCAATAACACACATCACATCAAATGACATTTGACGACCTTTATTAAATTTCCATAACATAGCTTTGATCACCAACTTTATTAATTACAACTATTTATAATATAATTGATTCCAAATACAGCATAACATTCTTGTAATGTTAATCAGGTCAGTGTACCTACTCAACCTTCCCCAGTAAGCAGTGTCCATACCTCTGCTTACTCACTTTATTTATGAAGCAGTGTCCCATCTCACTTCATACACCATTCATTGTAATGTTAATCAGGGCAGCGTACCTACTCATTCTGCCCAACAAGCAGGGTCCATACCTCTGCTCGCTTACTTTACTTATGAAGCAGTGTCCCAACTCACTTCATACACCATCCATTGAATTACCTTCCACCAAATCAGCACCATCCTTACCTCTGCTTATTTATTCAGCAAGCTTCCTCCAACTACTCATTTCCTTGCCCCAGAAATGAACATCCAGCCACCAGAAGGGGAACAGAAGAGGGCAAGCCTATCCCTATTCTCCACCAACCAGCCTGACCAAGCTGTTCCCCCTCCCTTCCACCCAAAATTGTTCAATCCACTTCCCATAAAGGGAAGGATCAAGCCAAACATCATTAGGTGTACCCTTCATCTGTAAAGCACCTTAGAACCCTATCATAAACCCCTTTGCCATGCCAGCACCAAAACACAGCCTAATGAAACTAAATAAAACAGGATTACCATGACCCCATTGTAACATCTGAACATCCACACCAAGAGAATATACACTTCAGCCCGCTTCCTTCAAAGCTGAAATCAGGGCTCAGCCTGAACGTATTGACAGCCTATAATCACAACAAAACCACAAACTATAACCCCTTGAACTCAAGACGGCACCCAGTCAAACTAGTAGCAAGTCTCACACCCATGACCCTGTTAACAATAGCATATCACCTTAGCCCACCCACTACCCAGCTCTGTATGTGCAACAACTCCATTACTGTAGGGAACACTCTAACTCCAACTTTAATGTCCTACCTTAGCTGACCAAAACCAGCACCCCTTGACCTAGTTCCCGAAAACCCGCCTATGCTCAGCAATGAAATATTCTACATACCCAGCCATAAATACCCTCAGTTCACTCATTACCAAACCATTCTTAACCCCCGTTTGGCCCTGGCCTTTCTCCTGGAGAGCTTTCCTTATATTACCTATACCACTAGTAGGCAATTAAGACCCGTCCTACCGCAGCCTTATCCTGCAACTAAGCTTCCTTTAAACCTCCCAACTCCCCTGTAACAACGCACCCAGTTTTAAAACTACCCCACCAACCACCTATCTACCATGCTTCTTAAAACTCTACTCACAAAATTGACCCAAACACCAAGTGAAATGATCCTTGTGGTATTCTGTAAAACCTTACCCTGTTATGTAACATTAACAATCCCTACTCAAGGGACAAATGTGTCACCCCAAAGACACCACCCATTAGGACAAACTCCAGCATCCTATCAAATACCTCATCGGTTCTCCCCTAACTATGGTTCAACCACTGAATGAGTAAATACAACCACCCCAAAGTTCTTAAGAAAGCAAGGGTTGAACTTCACTGGCTTGCAAGAGCCAATGGGGGTTTAACCTAATAAGCCCTGTGCTCCTATGAATGTCGTGACTACTCATCCCATGGGATTGCCCACTCTCCCCACCCATTACCTCCTTGGACCCCCCCCTCCCTACATCTACCTTACTTGCCTCCTATACCAATGCAATAATCAGCTCCCACTTATTAAACACAGAGCTCTAATATGTCTTAATAAGGTGATTACTCAGACCCACTTTGAGCCCCATTCAGGTAGCAAAACATTAGATAGATCAAAAATGTTACCTTTTAGATCCCCTTTCAAGCCACTGCATGTTGCCTTCTGCCCTCCAGCAATTTCAGACAATAACTGTCAACACCTTGAGCTCCCCATGTGTAGCATCTTTGCTTGCCACTGCTTCCATCATCTGCGAACTCACTGTGTAGCGCCACAACTGGTACTCATCACACCACCATCTACAAAGAAAAGGACAAAAGTAAATCCTCTAAAATGTAAAGAGAAGGCTCTACCTTATACCCACCTATTCCAAATTATAGCAGCAACATTCCAAAACCCCCATCCGCAAGAAAAGGACATATAACTCATCTAAATTACATAACGCACATTCAAAGACATCTTTAAAGATAACCTATCCTGACAACCCAGAAAGGAATCTACAGAATAACAGGTTTTGCATCCACAGGAATTAGGTAGAAGCTATGCTTGTGTTGTCCATTGCCTCAATGTGCTATACACTTAATGTAGGCTTTCCTGAACCTAGGCCCATGCTATCTTAATGAACCAAAGGGTATTCCAATTCTCAAATGCTAAACGTCTAATCCGGCATCTCCTTATCTCCTGTCAGATTAGTACAACCACTGTGAACCCTCCATGACAATGTCTTAGAGAAAGAAATCAGGACAAGGCCCCGAGTAAAACTGTAAAGATTGTCACACATCTCTCATGCTGCCCTGTGAAATCACTATTCATTTTACCTTGTGGGGAAATACAGACTATGCCAAATGCATGCAGGTCACATCTGGTACCTGTTGGGGTACTGTGACTGCCGTTGCTGAAGCACAAGGCAGTAATAAAAGGAGACATACCCTACTTAATCCTCCGCATACCTTTCAATCCCTTACAGCGAGAAATCTGGACAAAGTCATAAATAAAAGTGGGACAAAAGACCCAATTAGGGACAATTATAAATATTGCTTCTACAAACCTAGAAAGGTGATATAAGAGTTTTTCCATTGGAGTGAAATTTTTGAAGGGTATTCAAACATTTATTTTTTTTAATATTTGAGTATATATATATATATATATATATATATATATATATATATATATATATATTCATACATATATTAGCTTTTTTTCTTATTTCTTTCCTCTTTGCTTTTCTTTTCTCTCATCTTTATCCTTCCTCTCCTTTTCTTTTCCATTAGCATAGAGTATATAGTAGAATACATATATACTGACTTACTGCAACATAACTAGTATGAGGCATTCAATAAGAATTTAAGCTGCAGCAGTTTAAACACTATACAATAGATATTGTACATGCAACCAATAGAGGTGCTAAGCTGCTGTACTACTGTATTAGTCATTGTTGTATTAATTTCCTCCTCTTTCTTGTCTCAAATATCAATAATCATATAGAGTTATTGAGGCAGAAGTGCAGCTTTCTAATACAATAACACACAGCTTTCAATATTTACAAACTGCTTTATGTAAAGTTACCATAGCTGAAATATTGTAGCTCATACTGAAATCCAAGTTGTGTTTTTAAAATGTGATGGTCATCCTTCACTAAATCTCAGACTTTTGCGAATTACATGAAAAGTTTATAAAAGAATGGACCTAGCTTGCAAATAAGTTTACATGTAATGAACATCTGTGACGAATATAAGGAAATAGTATCTCTAAAAACCTTCCAGATTGAAATTAAATGAATTAGAAAGCCATTTGCTGTAAGTAAATGCCTTACTTAAGGCATAATATTATAAAACAATGCCTCTCTCTAAGTTTGAGCAGAATTTATACAAAACTGGATTACAAAATATGTTAACGAACTTTCACATAAACCAGCTGTTTTTTTTTTTGCATATATTAAAGCCAGACAAGTTTTATAAAATATGTTTTAGCTTTTTGGCAAGAAGTGCTTAAATTGAGAATGCAAGATTTTCCTTAGACAAACTCAGAAAGCAAACCCCCAAACTCCACACTCCTAGGAAGAACAACTCATCCGGTCTCTCGCAAGTGACCACAGCAACCCCCATTCACTCACCTGCTCTCCGAACACACGCCTGAACACCGTAACATGGCAATGTGTTCAGCGACCACCACACCAACCCAACAACCACAGGTCCAATCATGTGGATCTCATGTGATCTTGACTGCACAACTTCCTACACCACATGTGCATAGCCAGCCATGTCGCTCTTCCACCAGAGCCCGTGAAACCACCAGCAGCTGCAGCCTGAGGAATTACCTCAAAACCACGCTGGTAGCCTCCCTTAGTTAAACTAAACCATACAGCTGACCTGCCAACCATGAAGAATAGACCACCTCATTTATTTATTTATTTTATGTATATAACTTGTTCCTCACAATGCAACAAAACAACCTGCCTGCCATAATGGATGCCAACGAGCAGAAAGTATGAGCAACTGGCCTTTTCCTTGGTGGGTAACTTGCAACAACTCCAAACCCACTTCTGGAAATGAGCACCGATTCCCATAACCATTTCCTTAGTCTACCCACTTCTAAATTAACAGTAGGCACACTACCTGAGACTCACATTTTTCTTTTACTTGTATGTATATATATATATATATATATATATATATATATATATATATATATATATATATAAACTCAAAAACCCGCGCCCCCCCAATTTCATATGACCTCAACCTCAGGATGAACCCACCAACCACTCTAAGTCTCCCACCACAACAGCTTCAATACAGGACCTGACAGACCCCCCTACAACCCTCCCCCACCAGCAAGCCACCAGACAAAACCTCCCCATGCAGAATCCCCCCCCCCATATTCCGACCTTCCTGAAATCTCAGCTATACTCATCCAAATTACATAACCAGCAACACACTCTGGAAACAACCTACCTACCAACAGAAAACAGACACCGCAAAAGGCACCACGTCTGACTGAAGGGATCCCATGGTGACAGGGGCCGAGGACAGCCAAAGGAAAATCCAGCACACGTGCATGTCATATCTCCCAGCCTGCAAAAGCCCTGTAAGGCCAAGCTGAAACGCACCAAACAGCTCCTCCCCACATGCCATGTAGACATCAGGAGCACTGCCAGAAAAGGGGGTCAAACACCTATCCTGCCCTTAGCCTTCACTTAGCTGACTAAACTTGCTTGGAGCGGCTTTTTTTTTTTTTTTTAAAAGCTTTCAGACCAGTCACCTCCCCCACAATCAAAGCCCCTCGCTCAAACCACCACACCACTAACACACCCAACCACCTGAAACCAAATGGATGTGCACTGTATATGGGCCAGGAAACATGCCCCCCCCCCATGTGCTTTCTACCATACACCACTAATAATAAAAAAAAAACAAAACAGTCCCTATACTTAAAAGACATCAACTTTAACCTGCATACCTATAACCATACCCTATACCCTGCACACTTATAACCATACCCTATACCCCAGTTACTCACCTCCTTATCTCCACCACCAAACCAAGGAACACACTGGTCATCAGGACATGAACCTGCATGTAGCAAGTTCATGCCAAAATGTGATTGCTTAACCCAACTACACTAGACTAAACCTCTTAAGCCCCTCCCCATCATTATCTCATTTCCTCCCAACCATCCCTGCCTCCTCCTAACCCTTTCACCTCCCCAACCCACTTAACTCCCCCTAATATTAACCTCCCCCATGAAGATGTCCCAGGACAACTTAGTTTGTTGCCAAACTTCATTTACAGCTATCAGTGACACAGTCAGTTTTTCATGCTCTATTAGGAATATCTGCAAGGGGAAATAGTAAGCTGTTTTAGACTGTAAAAATTAGTCTTCCTGGGCTCTAAACTGGTCTCATGGAACCTGTCATTCTTACCTTACTGAGGGCAAAACTGAACACCTCTGATTTAATTTCAAGTGGGATTTCTTGCACAGAAGGAGAATGCCCATTTGTGGCCTGAAATGTGCTACAGTTTTGTATGCTGGTGTGTTACCTATATCAGTCAGCTCCATTATACTGATGGAATGATGAGGGTTGTTACTGTATAAATATATGGCTTGAGAAAGGTTGTGACCAGTTAGTGGGCAAGAGAATGGTATTATTCAATAAAATATAAATATTATTCATGTTATATGTAAATAATGCTTTACAGGTTGGGCATTCTAAGAAACAATGGCCATCCAAAGTGCTGCTGTGCCCATCCACCATTAAAAGCTCTGCCATTTCTCTATAATGCCCATCCTGGAGGGCATTATTGAGCTTAGAAAATAGCCACTGTGTGTTTTTGTTATTTTATTTTCATTTCTTTTGTATTTTTTATATATTTATTTTTCTTGGCATTTTTTAAAGTAGTTCGTTTTTCAATTTAATGTGGAATATTTCACATAATATACCTATAAAAGCTATAGATAATCATAATATATGTGCTGCCTATTAGTTCAAACTGGTGATCTCTAGGTCAATGTATACCTAATTGCACAGCTACTTAATATGTGCATCTGTATGTGCGTGTGACATTTATTTTATATGACTAGTACTGTGACATTCCATTTTGACATTTAGAAGAGGGAATAATTAACAACATAGTGCGAATAAAGCTCTATTTAAAATCCCAGAATTGTACTTATTTGATTGTGGGGAGGCATATTCCAAGTAGAG